>NC_081312.1:162434968-162602468 GCF_026419965.1 Kogia breviceps | reverse complement strand
GAGTTCCTGTGCGACTCTGGGAGGGTCACTTGGTTCTACTAACCAGGCTGGAACCAACCCCTATGAAAGAGGAGAAAGCATTCAGTCTTCCCTCGGCATAGGGGTCTGAAGCTGTGGTCACCTACCGATTATTCTGGGTTTCCCTCCAGTGTCTGTCTCTTTCCCAGTTTGGCAGAAGAGGTGAAACTCAGCCATCAAGAACACTGACTGTCAGCTGCTTTGCTTTGGGGCTGATTGCAATGGTGTGGTTTCTCTGTATGTTTCATTCATTCAAGAACTCTTTCCTCTTTCCGAAAAGAAGTATTTGAGGTAAAAGGTCCTGAAGATGAGGTGAATGAAAAATAATGGGAGAGAATTGCTCTTCTACTGTGTTGTGCCTGCTAGGTGCCAGGCGAGAAATGCTTCGCCCGTGTTTTGCCTTGTTTTTCTGTTTCTGCTTGGAAAGTTATTCGAATGGAATATTTAATATCACTTGAGGGGATAAGCTACAGTCTTATAGGGCAAGGTTTCAATTCTTGTTTTTTTGTAATATATTTTTTATTAAACTATAATCTTCAGTGCTTGGGTGTAAGAGGGGCAAAATGGACAATTTGCTAGACTGGAAGCCAGAAAGTTTGCTGTACATCTTGTCTTTGGAATATATATTTGTATGACAAAGAACTGGTCCTTAAACTTTGAGTCTCGTCTTCTTCATCTATAAAGCAGAAGGAAATATTCAGACACTTTGGAGACTGAAGACAGGACATGTTTATTTATTTATTTATTTATTTATAATTAATTAATTAATTTTTGGCTGCATTGGGTCTTCTTTGCTTCGCATGGGCTTTCTCTAGTTGTGGCAAGTGGTGGCTTCTCTTGTTGCAGAGCATGGGCCCTAGACGCGCTGGCTGCATTAGTTGTGGCATTCAGGCTTCAGTAGTTGTGGCCCACGGGCTCTAGAGCACAGGTTCAGTAGTTGTGATAAATAGGCTTAGTTGTTCCGCGGCATGTGGGAACTTCCTGGATCAGGGCTCCAACCCTGGTCCCCTGCGTTGGCAGGTGGATTCTTAACCACTACGCCTCGAGGGAAGCCTCAGGGCATGTTTAATTTGCAGCGCAAAGTGGGATGAGGGGAGGAAAGGGTCCAGGCTATTCCTGAAGCTCACTGGTTCATTCCTGGGTACATCTCCGAATGCCCGTACATTTAAGGAAAACCAGGACTAGACCCAACAAAGGGCAGTTAGACCAAGTATCTACCTCCTTGAAAAAGAAAAGATTCTGAATCACATAAAAAGAAACGGAATATTATTCAGCCTTATGAAAGAAGTTATCCCTCCATTTGCAACAACATGGATGAACCCAGAGAACATTAAGCTAAGTGAGATAAGACAGACATAGAAAGACAAATACTGCATATCTCTTTATGGGTAGAATCTTAAAAAATCAAACTCACAGAAGCAGAAAAATCAAACTCATAGAAGCATAGAGGCATGGTGACCAGAAGCTGGGGACATGGTTGGGAAAAATGTAAAGATGTTGGTCAAAGGGTACAAACCTTCAGTTATAAGATGAATAAGTTCTTGAGACCTAATGTACATGGTGACTATAGTTAATAATAATGGGTTATATTCTTGAGATTTGCTAAGAAAGTAGATCTTAAGGGTTCTCACCACACCCAAAAGTTAGCTATGTGAGGTGATGGATCTGTTAACTAGCTTGATTGTGGTAAATCATTTCACAATAGATACTTATATGAAAACATCACTTTGTACACCTTGAATAGATATGGTTTTTATTTGGTGTATTCTGTGTGGCTACACTGGTAGACAGAGGACTCTTAGAAGCATTCACCTTGTTTCTTGATGCTTTGTACCATGAACCTTATACCTTTGTTGACTTTGCTTAAAATATCTCACTGTATAAATCATATCCATGACTACAACTTTATGCTCAGTCTTATGAGTTCTGCCAGCAAATCACTGAAACTGGAGGTGGTCTTGGGGACCTCTAATGCCAGTGATGAACCAGTGATTGCCTGGGATTGAAGGACTTCCTGGATGTCCAACTTTAATTACTTACCAGGAACATTCAGGGAAACTGTTATGGGTTCATCACCACACATGCAGAACTAACCAAAGGCATGAAGAAAAGTTGATTCTTGGGACGATCAAAGCTTGTGTCTTAGCAATCTCTTAATCCTGTGGATATCCAACTACTACCTTTATTGCTTATGTAGGTTCCTAAGAGTGAAGCTCTCGAGGTCACCAAATTTGCTATTGATGTTGGGTTCCGCCATATTGACTGTGCTTATTTGTACCAAAATGAAGAGCAGGTTGGACAGGCCATTCGCAGCAAGATTGCAGATGGCACTGTGAAGAGAGAAGACATATTCTACACTTCAAAGGTGCTGTGTGTGTTGTGTGAGTGTGCACATGTGTGCAACGTGATTGTGCACAGGTGACAATTATATAATAGGACCAGTAGATGTTTGGTGAACTGTACTTGTTGGTACAACGTTTTTCACACATATTTGTATATTAAATCTGGTATCCAAAAAGAAAATGAGAGTGATGATGGCTTTCTCATCATTGCTGTGTTCAAATTTAATTTTAAAGTAAAGTCACTTTACTTCTCTGAGCCTAGACCAGAGCTGTGTGATTTCATATGGGCTAATGAATCAGACAGAACTGTGATCAGATTATAGCTTTCCTTATCATCTAGGGGACTTTCTAAAATTTCTTCCAATTCTAAATCTCAGTTCTTACATCCATCAGTGAGACAGAGCAATAGGAGAGGCAGTTTGTATATTACACAAGATCTAGCAAAAGTGTCTTGAATTATGTTCTGCTCATATTAATATGTTCAAAGCACTTTTCCTATAGTTATGTAAACAAACAGGTACTAATTCCTGAGAGGATTGATTCTTTGATAGAATTAGATTAAGTTTGTGAACTGCTTTTAAACTCTATCAAACATAATTCAGATGATGAGTATGGTAATTACTTGATAATACTTTTTATTTCTTGGATCATTTCTTTTTATTGTGAATGATGTACTGATGATAAAATCAATCAAATAATAAAGTTTACTAGGGTTGGTTAGATCAAAAATGGAACTGAAAAAGAAACAGAGTGGTTTTCCTCTGTGGTCATCAGTTTCTAATCAGGAAAAATGTCTAATTTTTAGGTGAAAGAAGAAAAACAACATTACCTAAGGCATTAATTTAACATAGCTCCCATTCTTTAACCTCTGCAGCTTTGGTCCACTTTTCTTCGACCAGAGTTTGTTCAACCAGCCTTGGAAAAGTCACTGAAAAATCTTCAACTGGATTATGTTGATCTCTATATTATTCATTTTCCAGCGGCTCTGAAGGTTTGCGATTTGTGTGATCACATCTATTTTATTTCTTGTGTGAGAATATCTATCAACTTGTATGGATGGTTGAATTCAGATTTTTCTTAGTAAGATGTAGGGATGATTACACTAGAGTAGAATTCCCAAAATCATAATTTCTGATTATCTTTTTACTGGGTTTCTTTGAATCCTTAATTTCCTTTTCATGCCTCCAAGAGAAAAGAGTTGAACAATCTCATATCCTCTGCCTCAAAAACTTGAGGAAATAAAAATAGACGCGTTCAGAAATAGACGCGTTCAACACAGGGTCCCGAGCCTCTTGGGGATTTCATGAACACACAGTTTGGTGCAGCAGTGGTGAGCAATGAAGCTGCCTTACACTTGAACATGATAAGTTTATCTCCTCTTTCACCCTTTCAAATTGACTGGAGTTGGTGGTGCTCTCTCTGGGTGGGTCTAAACCTAGCAGACTTTATAGGGACTTGGGAGACCTTGCCTACACCATTGGCTGTCTTCACAATGAGTTTTGTAGACTGCACTTAGCCATTAAGAACTGCATTATGTAGAACTCTTGATTTGAAGTTACAGAAATCTACTCAAGCTACCCTATGCAAAAGAGTTTATTGGACTATGTAGACGGGAAGTCCCAGCCATGGATAGATTTAAGGATTTGCAGTACTCTTCAGAAATGTCTCCTATTTTTTTTTTCTATCCCTTAAATTTGTAGTACTCTTGGTTTGCTTTATTTTTACCTCAACTTTTTCCTTCGGTGGCCAACTAACCTTGATCAGTTCAAGGCTCATGGTCATTAACATTTGAGAGCATGTCAGGATCTTCCACATTCCATAGTAACCTAAAAAGAGCCTTGCTGATTCATGTGCCTGCCCTAGGGCTATCAGATGTTCAGAGGGAAAAGGATATCTGATTGTCAGCCTTAAGTCAAGATTGCACTTTTTTTCTGGAAATAAAGCCATGTAACTTATTGCCATTCTTTACATAAGTCACTCTGAGTCCTCTTTGGGACCTAGGGAAATCCTGTTTATCAAAACGTATAGTAAGTTTAAGAGATCTAGAATGTTGCTACACCTACCTCATGGATGTTTAGTGTCCTGGTCCTAGATGTGCCTGGCAGCCTGGTTAAGTGTGGGGAAATTATTTAGTGACATCTTTAAAATGACTGTTTCTATTCTATTCTAGCCAGGGGAGGAACTTTTTCCCAAAGATGAAAATGGAAAAATGATATTTGACACAGTGGATCTCTGTCGCACGTGGGAGGTGAGTCCGTGGAGGAGAGAGCCCAGGGGAGGAAGCCAGGAGAGGGGGAACCCCCTTCATTTCTTCCACCTGTGAGAATGGGCTGTGGACCATCAGATTCAGCAGTTCATGAACTTTACAGTGCTGTTATGCTGGGGTGGTGTGGACGAAATCATTGCTGAAATGTTCACAGAGAGGAACGGAGAAGAATTTGGGACAATGAAGATAAGCATCTCTTTCCTTCAGTGTGATGTATCTTCTTCTGGGTTTTTCTAAGGAGGAGACAGTAATTCTTATTTATTTATCTATTTATTTAATAAATTTAATTTATTTATTTATGGCTGCGTTTGGTCTTCACTGCGGTGCGCAGGCTTCTCACTGTGGTGGCTTCTCTTGTTGCGGAGCATGGGCTCTAGGCACGTGGGCTTCAGTAGTTGTGGCTCGCAGCCTCTGTGCCTCTCGCAGTAGAGCGCAGGCTCAGTAGTTGTGGCACACGGGCTTAGTGGCTCCGCAGCATGTGCGATCTTCCCGGACCAGGGCTTAAACCCATGTCCCCTGCATTGGCAGGAGGATTCTTAAGCACTGCGCCACCAGGGAAGTCCCGTAATTCTTATTCTTGTGTCACAACCTTCTTCCCCTTTTTTCTTCTTGATAATCCATGCTAATTCTTGACAGGTGACCCTGTTAGCATTTTTTCAGCATTTATTCTTGCTCTATAGCCCTTTGCAAATCATGTTCACCACTGCTTCCTTCCCAGGCCCTGGAGAAGTGTAAGGACGCAGGACTGGCCAAGTCCATCGGGGTGTCCAACTTTAACCACAAACAGCTGGAGAAGATCCTGAACAAGCCGGGGCTCAAGTACAAGCCCGTCTGCAACCAGGTGAGCAGCCTCTGCCTCCTCTCCTTTCTGCTCTTCATAACCTCCTTCCTGCAGTAGAGCCAGATGTCTATTTGTCTTCCCCTCCTATTCATCCTACCTTTCTGGGACAGAAAATGCTAGAGAGCAGAGCCTCTGTCTGGAAGGGTGTGAATAGAACCCAGAATGGTATCTGTGTGATAAAGTCTTGGTGGAAAAGATGGGGAGGGCTTCCTGATAAATTGTGGGTAGGAATTTAGGGAAGGTAAAGGAGATAAAGGAGGGTTAGAATAGTTACCCAGAACTTAGAGGAAGGTGGCATTTCCCTGAGCTATAAAGGATGACCAGAAATTGGATGGTGAAAGTGCCTTGGAAGGAACTGTGTACAGGTAGGAAGGCCATAAAAACACGGAATGAGAAGCAAATAAAAAGTGAAAATGAGATCTCATTGAGGTTTTAAGAGCTTGTGTGGGTTCAGATGCCTGAGTCCTTAGTCTTAGTGTCTCTGCTTTTAGAGATCTTCAACAGGAAGCATAGCACAGAAAAATTTGCTGGAGACTATGAAAGTCATCCAGGTTAGAGGGTGAAGTTAACGTCATATGGTGATACTAACAGTAGATGAAATAGTCACTCAGGAATTAGAGCAGACCTTGTGATTTACTTGGTCTTGGTATGGTTCTCTCATTGATTTCTACCTTAAAATTAAATGTTTAAACACATTTTTTCTCTGTTTGATCCTGTGCTCATATATTTTTTGTTGTATTTTTACTTTTCTGTGGTGAGAAAACTTAATAAGAGATTCATCCTCTTAAATTTTAAGTATACAATACTATGCAATACAATGCAATAAAATATTGTTAACTGCAGGGACAACGCCGTACAGCAGATCTCTAGAATTTATTCATCTTGGGTAATAGACTTCACACCCATGTTTAGAAACTTCCGATTTCTCCTTGCTCCCAGACCCTGACAACCATCACTCTACTCTTTAATTCTATGAGTTTGACCAGTTTAGATACTAATATTTGTTTTTCTGTGACTGTTGTATTTCATATAATGTAATGTCCACAAGTACAACCTGAAGTCAAGGAGTAAGAGTCTTCTACAGAAAAAGTAGCTTGTAAAATTCAAGATTTATATACATCTATATACAGCATCAATATTTTCAATTATAAAAGTTTAAAAATTAATGTGATTTTAGCATTAATTTTGCCTCCAGGTTTTCATTGTGAAAATTTTCAGATATTAGCAAAGTTAAGGGTATGATAGAGGACATCCATTTTCCCTCTTGTATGCCAAATTTTTCACATTTTGCCACATTGCCAGATGTATATATATATACATGTATATATATTTATGTATGTAATATTTTGTTGACTTGAATCTCATTGTAATTCACATGTCACTTTGAGACATGTTTCTCAAGCTCTTTTAACCTAGAATGGTGGTCACTCAATCATTTTTTTTAACCATGATATCCAGACAGGTTTTTAACAAATATAATAGATTTATCAGACTATCATCTTGTGATGTTAGTTAATTTGTTTCTCTATTCTCAATTCACGTAAATGAGTAGATAGATCTGAACTCCTTACTACCTTAAGGTTAAACATTTTGACAAGAACATGTCCTTTGCATGCTGTGCCCTTCAAATGCACCCCAGTAGGAAGCACGTGATGACAGGTTGTCCCACTGTGAATGATGATACTTTTGTTCTCCTGGTAAAGCTAGTGGTAGCTAGATTTTTTGTTTGAAAATGTGTATTTTCCCTGTTGAAATTACCTAGTCATCTGGGGAAGTTAGATTCTCCCCAAATTTTCACATAATGGTTGAGAATCCATCAACGACTTTCACCTGAATTAGTTATTTCATTGGGATGTTTTTCAATATTTTCAACTTAAATACTCCTTTTGATCTTCATACCTGACATTTTATTGCAAAAATAAAATTCTGTCATAAAATACCTTATTCCTATAAGACAGGGTAAAAACTTAACTCCTTCCCCTTAATTCTCAGTTTCTGAGAAAGGATTTATTGTAATAATTACCAGCAGTGGAGGCAAATGTTTTTGTTCTTTCTCTCTCTCTCATCACTTGGGACTCAGGGATTTTTATTTACTCTCAGTGTTACATTTGCTTTTATTCATTAATCCTTTTGATGCTCAAATCTACCCAAATGTCACCAGTGGGATCCCATCAAACTGGTTCTTTTAGTGCTTCAGACATTTCTTCATGAGTCTTGGAGCAAATTCTTTGCAAAATTTGATGTCCAAGACTCAAACAGTTGTTTTCCTGTCTCAGATCTGGAATTAGGCATGTCTCCTGGTAGTGTATTTAGTAATTGAGATCTGGTCCCTAGAGTTGCTTGTTCTCAGGAATGTCATGATTTTTTACCTTTTCAGGGACAGAGATATAAAATGTATTTTTAAAAAAAATCATTACTTGACGTTGATACTTCCAGTTTAAATTTAATGTTACACAGTTATTTTCTTTAGATTTTTTTAACTTCTAACATTTCTGTCATATTTACATTACCATTTCATATAATCTGAAAGTCTTCTATGTTGACCTTCTACAGGTGGAATGTCATCCTTATCTCAATCAGAGCAAACTGTTGGACTTCTGCAAGTCAAACGATATTGTTCTTGTTGCCTATGGTGCTCTGGGATCCCAACGATTAAAAGATTGGTAATGAACCCTAATGAAGACTATGGAGAGTTTACCTAAAATTCAGTTTTTGATGAAATATTTTTAGTCATACTGTACTCAATGCTCTGGAGATAACTCTCAACTTGCTTGGGGGAGAGAGGGGAGGGATGGAAGGAATCCTTCTCTTTTGTCTTCCCATCACCCAGCCAGTTTTCTTATATTATATGTGTCCTGTTGTAGATTGATCAATAACACGTGTCTGTATTAAAATCTATATATAATTCCCCGGTTGAGACCTAAGACATAAGCTTAAGTCATGATTTACTTTTTTTTTACCTAAGGAACACATTACTAGTAATAGACTCTCCAAGCTTCACTTACCTTATGAATAAAATCAGGATAATAACATATAACTCCCAGGTCTATCATGATCCAAAAAAATTACAATTTGAACCATTTTTGTAAACATCTGTAGAAGTATTGTACACTGTAAGTAATGATGAAATGAATAGTTCTTATTTTGAGACTACTCAATTTTTATCAATACCTGAGAAAATTAAACAAAAAAATATCCCAGTCTTTTCCTTCTCTTTCTCCTTTCATGCTCTTGTACTTACTTTGGGGCTGTGACTGGAGAATACAAACAGCCACTGAGATGTAAAACAGAAAAAAACCATGATTGTGGAAGCATTGATCTCAACTCAATCATGCATCCAAATGACCTGGAGAGCTTTGTAAACACAGATCGCCAGGTGCCACAATTGAGTTTCTGATTCAGTTTGTCTGCAGTTAAGCCATGGAATTTGCATTTCTAACAAGGTCCCAGGTGATACTGATGCTGTTGGTCCATGGACCACATTTTGAGAAGCAGTGGTCTGGAGTGGACCTACTTGGTCTGTTTGGGAAGACTCCTAGCAAACAGAATACTCAATCTCAGATCTTCAGCATTTCTGAATTTCCTTCCAGGGTGAACTCAAGCTATCCAGTTCTCTTGGAGGACCCAGTTCTTTGTGCCATTGCAAAAAAGCACAAGCAAACCCCAGCGCTGATTGCCCTTCGCTACCAGATGCAACGTGGGGTTGTGGTCCTGGCTAAGAGTTACAATAAGAAGCGGATCAAAGAGAACATGAAGGTGATGAGTGGGGCTGTGGGCATAGGGGGTCTAAATAATATCCTTCATGAGAGTCATTCTTTGTCCAGCTCTCAAGACTATCTTTGGGCCAAGATGAGTTACCTGTTATTTATCGTGCATGTATGCCTTATGTATATTCCTAATGGTTTTCTCCTCCTACTGTGGCAACAGGAGAGGTGGCATGGCTGGATAGGATTAAGATTGGACAGAAAATGGAGATTTTAGTTCCAGCATTACATCTGCAATTTATTCTGTCACCCTGCAAGTGATATCTTATTTTCTTTATTCTCAGTTGATGAAATTGAATTGAGATTTTCTTAGACAGTTGGGCTGCTATAACAAAATACCAAGATTGGGTGGCTTAGAAACAACTGAAATTTGTTTCTCACTGTTCTGAAAGCTGGAGGTTTGAGATCAGGGTGCCCGTGTGGTCCCTCTTCCAGGTCACAGGCTTCTCCTTGTATCTTAATGTAGTGGGGGGCAACGGAGCTCTCAGAGTCTCTTATATGATATATGATATTATTTAAATCTCATTCATGAAGCCTTCACCGTTATGACCTAATCACCACTCCAAGGTCCCACTTTTTTTTTTGTGGTATGCGGGCCTCTCACTGTCGTGGCCTCTCCCGTTGCGGAGCACAGGCTCCGGACACGCAGGCTCAGCGGCCATGGCTCACGGGACCAGCTGCTCCGCGGCATGTGGGATCTTCCCGGACCGGGGCACGAACCCGTGACCCCTGCATCGGCAGGCGGATTCTCAACCATTGCGCCACCAGGGAAGCCCAAGGTCCCACTTTCTAAAATCATTACAGTAGAAGTGAGTTTTCCAACATACGAATTTGGGGAGCACACAGATTAAAGCAGTGATCTTCAACCTCCATGACATCATGGTTTTATTTTGCATTCCTCTGAATAGTAACGTAGTTTCATTTTCATACTTCTAATCTCCCTGAGTTTCTGCCTTTGTGAAGTTCCTGTTCAAGACTTTGTCCATTTTTATTAGGTTGTCTGTCTTTTTTCTGGGGGGGGGGGTACGCGGGCCTCTCACTGTTATGGCCTCTCCCGTTGCGGAGCACAGGCTCCGGACGCGCAGGCTCAGCGGCCATGGCTCACGGGCCCAGCTGCTCCGCGGCATGTGGGATCTTCCCGGACCGGGGCACGAACCCGTGTCCCCTGCATCGGCAGGCGGACTCTCAACCACTGCGCCACCAGGGAAGCCCAGTTGTCTGTCTTTTGATTTATATATATGAGACGATTATTATACTGTTAGCCATAGCTGTACAGCAAACTCCCCCCCATTAAGGGGTTTAATGCAGAAATCATTTATGCATCTCAAGATTCTGTGGTATGACAATTAGCCAGCACTCAGCTAAGCTGTTCTCTCTTTGGCTGGGCCCTCTCATGTCTTTGCAGTCAAATGCAGAGCAGCTAGGCAGTGCTGCTTTAGCAGGTGGATTTGGCTGTTGTCAGAGGAGCCAGCCTTCTTCCCCATATGGTTTTTCATGTGTAGTCGGCTAGACTGTGGCCACTAACCTGGTCTTCATCTCAGCACAGTGGTGTGATACCAAGGCAATGAGTGGGAAAAAAAAAAAAAATCCTTGTCATGTCTAGGCTCAGAACTGACTTGCCACTTCTTCTGGCAAATTTCATTGTCCAGTGCAAGTTACAGGTCAGGCCAATTCAAGGGGCAGGGAAATATTACCCTGAAAACTTGTTTTTGTCTTTCCATTCAAATTTAGCCCTGTAATACATCTGGAACTGATTTTCTAATATGACATGAAAATGGATATATATACAAATACTTAAACAGAAACCTAAATGTCCATATTTTCCCACAGATTTTCATTGTCAACTCTGTCATGTATCAAGTGTCCATAAGTACATTTCTGGCCTCTTTCTTCTAGTTAGCTATCTACTTTGCTGCACTGTCTTACTGTAGTGGAAAATAAGTCTTGCTTTAAAGAACAGTACATTTCTCTTCTTTAAGGATGTCTTGGCTGCTCTTGACTAGCTGTTCTTTTATATAAAATTTAGTAACACTCTACCAACTTCTACAAAAGAAAAAACTCTTTAAGTCTTTGCTTCACGTTGCATTGAAACACTAGATCACTTTAGAGAAAACTGATTTCTTTTCAAGATTGAGATTTCCATTCCATGACTATGATGTGAATTTCTGATTATTTAGGTGTTCTTTAATATTTTAAATACATTTCATAACTTTCTCTACAAAGGCATTTACATAACCTTTTTTGTTTGATTTATTCATAGAGAATGAGTAAGTTTGATATGGGCTTCTCGGATAGGTTTTCACGGTGGGGGGTCCTCCTTCCAATACTTGCTTAAGCTCAAAGCTGTGTCATACTCAGGGGTGCTGGGAAGGAAAAATCATTGTAACGTTTGGTCAAGTACGAGTATTTTGTCCAGGTTGTCCAACTGCCCCTTTGTTTGGAAAAAGGAGATGTTTTGTTTGTTTGTTTTCTGTCACAAGTAATTCACTTAGAAAGATTTGGGATTGATGCCTTGCAAGCTGTGTGTGTGTGTGTGTGTGTGTGTGTGTGAAATGGAGCAGCAAAGGAGAGGGAGTGGGAAAGAGAGGTGGAGAACCCCGCAGAAGGGTTCCCAGGCTGGTTCACTTGGAAGCTGAGGACAGGCAAGCCTTCCCTGTACTCTCTTCTTGCCTCCATCCAGCTGGAAAGTCCTCCAGTTCCCAGGGGGAGGCCAACTCCTTGGGGGAGAGGTTAATGTGATTCTTCCCTTCCTTCCAGGTTCTCGATTTTGAACTGACTCCAGAAGACATGAAAGCAATTGATGGCCTCAACAGTAATGTACGATACTATGATTTACTCTTGTAAGTTACTTGTATCTATTTCACACACATTGTTTTCTTTCTTTTTTTAATTGGAGTATAATTGCTTCACAACGTTGCCTTAGTTTCTGCTGTACAAAGAAGTGAATCAGCTATATGTATACATATATCCCCTTACAGATGAACCTATTTGCAGGGTAGGAAGAGAGACGCAGATGTGGAGAACGGACTTGTGGACACGGGCGTGGGGGGTGGAGGGGTGGGGTGAATTGGGAGATTTCGAAGGACATATATACACTACCACGTGTAAAACAGACAGCTAGTGGGAACCTGCTGTATAGCACAGGGAGATCAGCTCAGTGCTCTGTGATGACCTAGATGTGTGGGATGGGGGTGGGGTGGGAGGGAGGTCCACACACATTGTTTTCTGTAGCATGTAGGTCAGCAGAGAAACTGAGCTTCCCTAACCAGGAAGGCAGGCCTGATTTCCAGTGTAGGAGTAAACCAGGGCTTCCTGTAGACCTCAGACCAGAGGTTTCTTCCAGGGCTCAGTCTCTGACCTAACAGAAATGTGAGCAGGGCCCAGGACAACTCATAAGTAAAATCACCAAAGTTCACATTGTGGTGAATTCACTACTTTGTGCGCCTTATCTCTGTGCCTGGTGTACTTCCTCTCAGGACTGATGTACCCATTAGATACAGAAGGCACAGTGCCTATAGCCCACTATTCTTTTTTTTTTTTAACATCTTTGAGTATAACTGTTTTACAATAGTGTGTTAGTTTCTCCTTTACAACAAAGTGAATCAGTTATACATATACATATGTTCCCATATCTCTTCCCTCTTGCATCACCCTCCCTATCCCACCCCTCTATCACACCCTATCCCACCTCTGTCACAAAGCACAGAGGTGAACTCCCTGTGCTATGCGGCAGCTTCCCACTAGCTATCTAATTTACATTTGAACACAGACCTACTAGAGCATGGACTTGAGGATATGGGGGGGGGGAAGGGTAAGCGGTGATGATGTGAGAGAGTGGCAGGGACATATACACACAGCCCACTATTCTTTTAGGGACCTAGGAAAATGTTTCACCTTTATTTTTTTTAAAATCAGGGGAAAATGATTTGTATTAGTAATGACTATGTAACAGTGAATCCAGCCTGGATACATTCATTTTTATCCTAACACAATTGTAAAATGTCATGTTAATATTTTTATGGAGGAGGAGCCCATAAAGGCCAATGTGTGTTGGTGCTGTGAAGGCACAGTGGGGCGTGCTTCCAGCCCCTCCCCTAAATGTCTGGTGGCTTTTCTCCCTAATGTGCATTTCTTTCCCAAGACATCATCCATTTCTTCCTAATTTATCTCTTCATTGGACCTTTTTCCCTATTACAACTCCATTTCCTCATCCTTGTAATCTCACCAAACTGAATTACAATTAGATCGTGAACTTAACTGACCCTCCAGTGAGTGACTGCTGTGTCCTTAGCAGGATACATCCAGATAAGGCCGTGTGGGTCTCTCTGGTTTCTTGATTTAAGACTTATCTCAGTGTTGCCTTTGTCCATCAGGAGTCCACCCCCTGGGGAGCCCCTACCTCCTTGACTTTGACTTAATTCACAAACATAGAATTCCATGTTCAATTACTGCAGGAGGGTATCAGGACTGAAGAGAAAGAAGACTAATCAAACAGAGAAATTTGGAAGGGAATTTAGAGAGAAGGGAATACAAATTATTGATAAAGATCTAGTTTCAAATGAAAGATGTCAAAACTCTTTCTCTTGTTTGTAAAGCTATATCATGATTCTGAGAAAGGATATTATAAATGAAAAAAAGGTGGAAAGTTACTTTTCTGTACTCAAATCTTTGAAGTATACTTCTGTGTTCTCCTTATTAGGCTGTGAATGCCTAGACTTACTCATATTTGTGGACTTAGGTCAACAGCATGGCTCCCGGCACATGGAATTGCTCAGAATGCACTCTTTAATGCAATGAATTGAAAAAGACAAACTTAGAAAGAAAAGTATAAACATGGAAAAAAAGGAAAACAGCAGTAATACTAATTCCTTGATAACCAGTGTTTTAATACATTATAAATTAAGAAAATAGTAATCCTTTTTTATCGGTATAGTTACTTATGTGTACATGATATCTCAAGAGATTAGAAGTTTTTGAACAGAGCACCCTCTATTATGGGGAGTGCTCCATATTTATGTGTTGGATGGATGTGTGAAAAAGATCAGCAAAATTCTTACTGTGATTATTGTCATCATCCAGGGCCAAATGTTCCACCTGGGGCTGAAGTGACCTTAGCATTTCATCTATAGTTCTTAGACCTTCTTAGAAACTGTAATTCCAACCAAGGTAGATATCACTGTGGCTTTTATGTTGCATGTGAACGTGGGAACTGGATATGAAGATGCAGTTGACATACGGACCGGGAGCCTGCATATATGTATGTTGTAAATGAGTTGGTGGTAAATTTAGAGTTTTAGAGCATCCTAACTGCATCCACAGAGGAACACTCTCCTTGACAAGTGTGAGACAGAGTTAATAAAATTAACATCCCTCCTTCTCTTTCAGCATTGCTGATCACCCTGAGTATCCATATTCTGAAGAATATTGATTATGAGTGATCCGCCATGGCTGTATCAGAATTTATTGATTCTAGGGGTGTGGAGAGAATTGCTATAATCATTGGAGCTAATTAAAATCTGTGTCTCTAGTTTAAGGCTTCTTGCGTGTTTTGGTGTGTGTGAAATAATAAAGATTTCAAAGTAAGGATACTCGGGAGGGGGATCAAAAGGCAGAGTCGGAGGACCTTGAACTCACCTTCCTCCATGAAGACATCAAAACTACCACTACATATAGAGTAACTCTCACTGCAAACAACTTGAAGAGTAGCAGAATGGCTCTCTACAACCCAAGCTATCAAGAAAGAACCTCACAGAACCTAGTAGGTGGGCGGGAGAAGCAATCCATTCAGGACCCACACCCCTAGCAGGTGACCCAGAGGAGTATAAACAGGCTCAGGGATACGCCTTAAAGAGCGAGGGGTGCAAGACCCATATTAGGCACCCCAGGTCTGAGGATGGCCCTGGGAAGACGAGCCCCCTTGGCTGGTTTGAAAACCAGTGGGGCTTACCAGAGGGCTGTAAGAAACCAAGACTCCATTCTTCAAGAGCGTGTGCACAGACTTGATTGCTTTCAGTCCCAACACAGAGACAGCAGATTGGATTCTGCTTGATGCTCTGGCCAGTCTTCCAGGACTACCTCAGTGCATGCCCAAAGCCTCCTGCTCCATCCCCTCCTGCTCTGGCACTGGTCCCTGCGAAGGCAGAGACAGCTATCATATGCACAGGGAGAAAGTGGTGGCAACTCAGAAGTGTGTCTCCAGCCCCTTGGGCCCTAGCCGTACCCCCAACAGGTCACCAGTTGCCATTGAGCCTAGAAGAAGCCTCAGCTCACACCTAACTCTGCCTCTAGTTCCTCTGACTCCAGCCCTATCTCCCGCCAAAACAGCAGCTGCCAGCTCACCTAGGGAGAAGACATGGCCTGTGCTCACTTTAGATCCAGCTCTCCCACCAATGCCACTGGTCACAGGCAGACCACATAGAGATGCTCCCACACAAGGACACACCTTCAGACTCTGGAATAGGTAACTCTTTGCCGAATCTCATAGAGACAAACAGAAAAGACCAAACAAAGGAGAAGAAAAACACACATGTTCCAAATGAAATAACAAGATAAAACCTCAGGGAAAAAAACCGTTATCGAAAGAGAGATAAATAATTTACCTGATAAAAAACTCAAAGCAATAGTAATAAAAATGCTCACTGAATGTGGGAAGATAGTAGAGGAACACAATGAGAACCTCAAAGAACTAGAATTTTTTTTTTTTTTTTGCGGTACGCGGGCCTCCCACTGCTGTGGCCTCTCCCGCCGCGGTGCGCAGGCTCCGGACGCGCAGGCTCAGCGGCCATGGCTCACGGGCCCAGCCGCTCTGCGACATGTGGGATCCTCCCGGACCGGGGCACGAACCCGCACCCCCTGCATCGGCAGGCGGACCCCCAACCACTGCGCCACCAGGGAAGCCCAGAAAATATTAAAAAGATCCAATCAGAGCTGAAGGATACAGTAACTGAAATACAAAATACACCAGAAGGAATTAATAACAGGTTAGGTGATACAGAAGAATGCTTTCACAACCTGGAAGACAGAATAGTGGAAATCACTCAATCAGAACAGCAATAAAGAATAAATTATTTTTCATAAGAACAGTTTAAGGGACCTCTAGGATAACATCAAGTGCACTAATACTTGCATTATAGGGGTCCTAGAAAGAGAAGAAAAGAGAGAAAGAGGCAGAAAATATATTGGATGAAATTATGGCAGAAAAGTTCCCAAATCTGAGAAGGGAAAAGATATACAGGTGCAGGAATCACAGAGAATCCCAAACAAGATGAAACCAAAGAGGCCCACACCCAGACATATCATAATTAAAATGGCAAGAGTTAAAAATAGAGAATTCTAAAGGCAACAAGAGGAAAACAATGAGTCACATACCAGGAAAACCACATCAGGCTATCAGCTGATTTTTCAGTAGAAATATTGCAGGTCAGAAGGGAGTGGCATGATATATTTAAAGTGCTGAAAGGAAAAAAAAACCCTTATGATCAAGGACAGCCTACGCAGCAAGATAATGATTCAGAATTGAAGGAGAGCTAAAGAGTTTCCCAGGCAAGCAAAAACTGAGTTTATCAACACTAAACTGACCCTACAAGAAATATTAGTGTCTCCCTTAAGTGAAAAAGAAAAGGCTATAGCAAGAAATAAGAAAATATAAAAAGGGAAAAATCCCACTAGTAAAGCCAAATGCATAGTAAAAGTAGTGCATCAACCACTTAAACTAGGAGAAACGTAAAAGACTAAATTAAATAGTTAAGGGATAGACATGAAGATGTAAAATATGACATCAAAACACAAAATGTCAGGATGGAGGGGCTAAAATGTAGATCTTTTAGAATGTGTTAGAGCTTAAATGATATCAGTATAAAACAAGTAGATATAGGTATAGGTTGACATATATAAACTTCACGGTAATCATACATCAAAAACCTACAGTATATACACAAAAATTAAAGAGAAAGTAACCCAAATATAACACAAATAAAGTTATCAAATCAAAAGATAACAGACTAAAAGAAAAAAAAAAGACAAGAAAAACTACAAAAACAACCAGAAAACAAGTAACAAAATGGCAATAAGTACAGTACTATCAGTCACTTTAAATGTCAATGGACTCTTTAAATGTCAATGGACTCAATCCTCCAATCAAAAGACACAGAGTGGCTGATTGGATAAAGAAATAAGAACAGCATACATGCCTCCTTCAAGAGCAGCATATATATATATATATATATATATATATGAAACTTAATATATATATAGAGGAAACTTAAATGCATATTGCTATGTGAAAAAAGAGTGCCTTAAAAGGCTACATACTCTATGCTTCCAACCGTATGACATTCTGGAAAATGCAAAATATAGAGAGTAAAAAGATCAATGTTGCCAGGGGTTTGGAGGAAGAGAGAAAGGGAAGGGTGGATAGTGGAGCATGTAGGATTTTTAGGGTGGTGAAACTATTCTGTATTATGTATACAGTAATGGTGGATACATGTCAATACACATTTTTCAGCATGCCTAGAGCTGCTGTACAACAAAAAGTGTGAACCATAATGTAATCTATGCACCCTAGTTAATAGTAATGTATCAATATTGGCTCATCTGTTGTAACAAATGTCCCACAGTAATGCAAAATGCTAACAGAGCAAAGTGGGGGGCGGGGAGAGGGGGTATGAGAACTTGTGGTACTTTGTATACAATTACCCTGTCACTCTAAAACTACTCTAAAAATAGTCTATTATTAAAAATAAACAATGCATTGTCCAATTTTTATTCTTTCTAACAGTTTATTACCTTTAATTTAAAAAAAAACGTTTTTGAGAGTCTAAGAGTCAAATTTTGTGATTATCTCATGACAACACTGTTAAAGGATTTGATACACCTGTAGTCAAATTGTCAGTGTTTCTAATAGTTCTCAGGTCTATGGAGGTGAACTGGAATGGGAAATAGGCCATTCTTTGGTCATCATCTACACCTTAGCAAAGTAGGTTAGCAGGTTTCCAGGCTTATTCACATGAGACTGTGTGGAATAGTTTTGGAGAAACTCATTTTCAAAGGGGCATTTCCCTCCTAAGGAAAGTGGAATCAGACCTCAAGGAACTTTCCATTTCTGTGAATTAACTTGCTTATCTCTGCTCTTTTGTGGCAGCTCTCTTTGTCCAGACATTTCCTGCCTGCACGGCATTTAGAGATGTCAAAATTCTTTCATAACCTGCACAGCAAAGTAATTATTTCATTCCATGCTGACTTGCAGTACCACAAAGATAAAGAACAGATATTCCCTGGGCCTATAGGAAGTTTCAAGATAAAACCTGAGATGGCATAGCTTATGAATGGCACCCATGCCCAAGGCAGGCTGAAAGAATAGCTTTGTGGTTGTAGAACTGAGCCAACTGGGACAAAATTCTTAGTTCGGTGATAATTTCTGTATTTTATTCTTTGGAATCAAAGCTGTCAAAAATAGTCTTTGCCAACAAGAACCCATGGAAATTGCAATTCCAAACACTATGGGCTTGAGATATCATGGAATTTATTCAAGAGATTCAGCTAGGATACTCCCAGTAAAATACTAAAAGGTCATACCAATATTGGCCTATTTGGAATTGATGTTAGGAAACCTGACATTTGGACTGCAATAATCCTGAATCTTAACATAAGACCTGGAACCACAAGAGTTACCACAAAACCCCAAGACATGCAGGCACAAGATTGTTTTTCAAATGAAAAATAACCATGCAAATGAGGGAATCTACCACCATGGAACAGAACCAAAAGACGTAACAAATAGGAAAATAATCACACAAGAAGACATAAAAATAATAATGTAATATGAGCATGATGTAAAAATAATGTGGTTTGGCATTCTCAAAGGAAATTAAGAAGGGACAAACATTTATGAAAGGCGAGGAAAACTAAGTAAGTAAAAAAAAAAAAAGACAGATGGGAGAAAGAACTAATTGGAAGTCTTATGAAAAATAAATTATCTGAATGAAAAAAGGAAAACTTCAATAGATGCAAGAAGCAGGAGATTAGACACAACAGCTGTTAATGTTTATTTAAATGAGTGATTGTTTTTAATACCTATCTGATGTCTCTTTATCTGGAAGAGACAAATTCTAAACCCGAAATGAGTGAATCAATGAATTTGTCTGTTTGCATCTTCCTTTCCAGTTTAGATACCTTTTATTTCTTTTTCTTGTCTAACTGATCTGGGTAAGACTTCCAATACTATGTTGAATAAGAGTGGTGAGAGTGAGCATCCTTGCCTTGCTCCTAATCTTCGAGGGACAGTCTTCATTTTTTCACCATTTAGTATAATGTTTGCTGTGGGTTTGTCATATATGGCCTTTACTATGTTCAGGTACATTCCTTTTATACCCATTTTAATGACAGTTTTTACTATAAATGGGTATTGAATCTTAGATGCATTTTCTGCATCTATTGAGATGAACATATGGTTTCCATCCTTCATTTTGTTAACATGGTGAATCATTGTTTTACTTGTGAATATTGAATCATCCTTGCATCCCTGGAATAAATCCCACTTGATCACAATGTATGATCCTCTTAATGTATTGTTGTATTCAGTTTGCTAATATTTTTCTGAGGATTTTTGTATCTATGTTTATCAGAGATATTGGCCTGTAATTTTCTTTTTTTTTTTAATGTTGTCTTTGTCTGGTCTGGTATCAGGGTAATGTTGGCCTCATAAAATGAGTTAGGATGATCATAATTTTTGTGACTGTATAAAACATTTCTGGTTCTTAAAAGTGTTGTTTTTTTCCCCAGATTTAAAGAAACATTTCTCTTGAGCTATCTATGACCTGCAGAAATTTAGTAAAATATATCTTCGTGAACATAAGTGAAACATTTACCTTTTTGTCCCTACCTGATCCACCTAGAATTCAGAAACTCTTAATAAATATTTTAAATTTCATGGTAATGTAGTTATTTGCATAGGTTCAATAAGAATCTGTGCTTGTAATAGAGCATAATTAAAAGAAAAACATTGGTTATATTACCAAGGCTTTGGCTGGAATGTCATATTTGAGAAACACATGCATAGACTCAGTTATGAGCAGACAATTTTAAGGAACTAAGGTTGACTTTATGGAGCCAATAAACCCCTTGGGAAAATCAGCTTGGTTTACAGGGTTCCTAGGAGTCTTACCAGGTTAGTAAAGAAAGTCACTTCCTTCCTAAATGTAAGACTGGATACTATAAAACTCTTAGAGGAAAACTTAGGAAGAACACTCTTTGATATAAATCACAGCAAGATCTTTTTTTGACCCACCTCCTAGAGTGATGGAAATAAAAAAAAAAAACAAATGTGACCTAATGTAACTTAAAAGCTTTTGCACAGCAAAGGAAATCATAAACAAGACGAAAGACAACCATCAGAATGGGAGAAAATATTTGAAAACAAATCAATGGACAAAGGATTAATCTCCAAAATATATAAACAGCTCATGCAGCTCAATATTAAAAATAAAATAAAATAAATAAGGTCACTTCCTGGCAGACTCAGAAATCTCAGGATATTTTGGGGACCCCAAGAATAGAGGAATTAACCCAAATTTATAGGTATAGCAGGCAAAGTCTGAAGGTGAATTTTTGGCTTGGCTTGCTAGCCTCAAGAGGCTTTTAAGAGTTCAATCTAAGATTTTCTATGAAAAGTTCCAGCAAAGGAGACTTAAAAGAGCCTGTATGGTCAATAACTATTCTTGCTGTACTTAGGTAAATACTCAGGCCAAGCTTATTGAAACTAGACTTAGTCTGCAAACAAATCAGTCTTACTATGATTATCTTTGGCACAGTCTAGCCACCCAGGGTACATAGGTAGTGATGTGGGCTGGAAGGGACCGTGGATCCTTCCCCATGCTCAGCACAGAGTAAGATGATAAAAAGTCCCAGCTCTTGGCTTCCCCTGAGAAGGAAAAGAGTTGATCCATGCATGCAGTCCTCCATCTTCTCTGGGGCAGACCAAACAACTAGCATCTGTTTTACCTGTCTTGAAACTCTGATGGATGTAGCACAGTCTAGCTGTTATAACTATTAAGATATTTTATGTGAGCCCCAAGATAATCACAAAAAATACCTGTCAAAGTTATATAAAAGAAAAAGACTTAAAAAGATATCATTTCAGGACTTCCCTGGTGGTGCAGTGGTTAAGAATCCGCCTGCCAATGCAGGGGACACAGGTTTGAGCCCTGGTCTGGGAAGATACCACATGCCATGGAGCAACTAAGCCTGTGCATCACAACTACTGAAGCCCGTGCTCTAGGGCCCACGAGCCACAACTACTGAGCCTGTGTGCCACAACTACTGAAGCCCACGTGCCTAGAGCCCATGCTCCGCAACAAGAGAAGCCACCGTAATGAGAAACCTGCGCATCATAACAAATAGTAGCCCCTGCTGGCCACAACTAAAGAAAGCCCATGCGCAGCAACGAAGAACCAACACAGCCAAAAATAAATAAATAAAAAATAAATAAATTTTTAAAAAAGGTATTTCAGAAAATCAACAAAGCACAAGGAACATATCAAGAGAAGAAAAAGACAAAAGAACAAGATTAACAGAAGACAGCTAACAAAATGGCATAGTAGATCCTTACCTTAGATAATTACTTTAGATGTAAACTGATTTTTTAAAAGATTTTTATGATGTGGACCATTTTTATTTTTTAATTTTTTTTTATTTCTTGAATTTTATTTTATTTTTTTATACAGCAGGTTCTTATTAGTTATCTATTTTATACGTATTAGTGCATATATGTCAAGCCCAATCTCCCAGTTCATCCCACCCCCCACCACACCCCCCGCTTTCCCCCCTTGGGGTCCAGACATTTGTTCTCTACATCTGTGTCTCTATTTTTGCCTTGCAAACTGGTTCATCTGTACCATTTTTCTAGATTCCACATATATGCATTAATATATGATATTTGTTTTTCTGCTTCTGACTTACTTCACTCTGTATGACAGTCTTCAGGTCCACCTACGTCTCTACAAATGACCCAATTTCATTCCTTTTCATGGCTGAGTAATATTCCATTGTATATATGTACCACATCTTCTTTATCCATTCATCTGTCGATGGGCATTTAGGTTGCTTCCATGACCTGGTTATTGTAAATAGTGCTGCAATGAACATTGGGGTGTATGTGTCTTTTTGAATTATGATTTTCTCTGGGTATATGCCCAGTAGTGGGATTGCTGGGTCATATGGTAATTCTATTTTTAGTTTTTTAAGGAACCTCCATACTGTTCTCCATAGTGGCTGTATCAATTTACATTTGATGTGGACCATTTTTAAAGTCTTTATTGAATTTGTTGCAATATTGCTTATGTTTTTGGATTTTTTGGCTATGAGGCATGTGGAATTTTAGCTCCCTGACCAGGGATTGAAGCCACACCCCCTGCATTGGAAGGTGAAGTCTTAACCACTGGACCACCAGGGAAGTCCCTGTAAATTGATTAAACTTCCCAATCAAAGACAGTGACTGAATAAATTAAAACAAACAAAACCAAGACTCAACCATATGCAGCCTACAAGACACTCTAGATTCAAGAACACACAGAGGCTAAAGTGAAGGGATGGGAAAAGATACTCCATGCAAATGGTAACCAAAAGAGAGCAAGGGGGCTATACCTATATTGGACAAAATAGACTTTAAGTCAAAAACTATCTCAAGGCAAAGAAAGACATTATATAATGATAAAAGGATCAATCCACCAGGAAGATATAACTGTTAAAAAACAAAACTCAACTGAGTCAATTTGATGATCTAATTGACTTTATTAGGTAATTCATGAATCAAGGAGCATCCCATCTAAAACTAGAAGGGTGCTCCTATAGGTTGTACTGAAATGGAAGGCTTATAGGGAGACGGGTGGAGCAAAGGAGCTACTAGCAAAAGAGAGGATTATTTTTAGGTGAATAGCAAAGGTTTTATCATGCAGATTGTTTGATATTCCTCCAGGGAATGGAGAGGGCCCACCTGGCAGATTACCTCAATCGTGGTGATATCAAACTGGTTAATTAAGATTACATTTCTGGTGAAGGCTGAAACTGCAATTAGAGTATGTGTTAAATCTAGGTTTGGTATCATGGGCTTTAGTACAAGTGATGCCACTTTGGGCCTGTGGTTTTTCTCTTTAACATAACAATTATAAAAATATATGCATCCAACACCAGAACACCTAAATAGATAAAGCGAACATTGGAAGAACTGAAGGGAGAGACAGACAACATCTGAATCTGGAACACATCAAGGATGCCCAGTCTTGCCAATTCTGTTCAACATAGTAATGGAAGTCAGAGCCAGAGCAGTTAGGCCATAAAAAGAAAAGGCATCCAAATCAGAAATGAAGAAGTAAAACTATTTCTGTTTTCAGATGACATGACTTTATATGTAGAAAGTTCTAAAGACTCAACAAAAATACTGTTAGAACTAATAAATGAATTCAGTGAGGTTGCAGGGTACAAAATCAACATATAAAAATCACTTGTTTCTATACACTAACAACCAAGTATCTGAAAAAGAAGTAGAAAAACAATCCCATTTAAAATAGCACCAAAAAGAATAAAATAATACTTAAAAATAAGCTTAACTAAGGAGGTGAAAATTTTGTATACTGAAAATTACAAAATGATGCAGTGTCACTGGGTGGCACTGGGGAAAGGGGTGGGCATCTGGCTGGGTGGGGAGCCCCAAGAGAGCTCTGGCCGCACCCCTGCCCACTCAACCCCTCTCCCCACCCCCATTCAATCCGGTGTGCCAGCTCCCAGGCTGGGAATGGCCAGTCTCGGCACCTGAGGCCTCATCCTGCCCCTGGTGTCAAAGCCACAGGGGACGGGGATGCTGCCTCCGAAGCTCAGCACACCTCCTGCCCCAAGCTAGCGGGTGATGACAAACCCTCCGATGCCGATTTGAAAGGAGGAAACACTTTCTTGGATATTCTCAAGAATCCGCTTTGGGTTGACGGATTTGGGAATCACTATCACTTTCCTCTGGATCTGAAATCGGATCAAAATCTGCAGGGGAAAGTCTAATATCAGATACAGGGCCTCATCGGAGTCAGAGCTCAGTACTTTCCCTGACAGTTCACGCTATATTGTGCAGTAAAAGTCCAAAATCCAGGGGCAGCAGGAGCTTTTACTACAAGCGCTTTCATTCTAAGTCCTTTAGAAACCAAACTGGCATCTTCTGAGCAATCCTAGCAGGAGAAGCTTGGGGGACCTGCAGACACCTTAAGAACTAATGTGTCCGATCCCCAAACAAGGGGACATCGGAGCAAGGACGCAGCGGCCCCATCCTACCTGAGCTGCAGACTTCTTGTGCTTCTGAGAGATCATCTGGATCACAGGGTCTTCCATCAGGTGCACCCCCCTCACTGGGGAGAAGAGCACAGGGGCCACAGGATCAAATGAGTACGCTTCCTTCTTGAGGAAAACCCCAAACTTTCTCCAAATGCAAAATCTAGATGTATTTTTTGTCTGGTCACGATACTTGCTCAGCATAGGAAACTTAAATGATGCAGAACAGCTGTCACCCAAATACCACCATCTTAGAGAAACCACTGTTGACATTTCAGTGGAGACAGCTGGACACATTGCTTTTCGCATATATTTGGTGCTTTTTCTCAAGAACCAGGCAGCAACATCAGAGTGTACGAGGCAGTGGGTCTCTGTGCTTTGCCCCTCTGACATTTAAAGTCTCTCTGACCTCTAAGCTTGTATTGTAGGACACAGAATAGTGTACCATTGATAAATAATTGTTGTTGATGATGATGATTTCAGACAGGTTCACCTCAAACACCAAGAAAAAGTTGAGATTGTGAACCTTCAGTGTAGAGAGTTTGAAGACAGTGACTGAGTCCTGTCCCTCCACCTCCGCCCAGCAGAGGACAGGCCCTCGTCACCCTGGAGAGGCATCTCCCAAGGAACATTATTTAAGCAGTTACTAGGTTTCAAGCCCTGCGCTAGAAACAGCCACCACAGTCTACCTAGGGAAGCAGACGGAGTCCGTTTCATCTGGCTGTGGGCCCAGGGTTCCAGCTGGCTCCCCTGCCGTGGATGGCTCTCCCCACCTGCTCCCCCAAGGGCTCCACTGCCCGGATTCAGCTGTGGAATATGACCTGGCCTTCTAGGAACTCCCCTGCTGCTGCCAAGTTCAAACACATGTGCACCATTTCAAATGGGAAACACACAGGTAATAACAGTGCCACCATTTCAGCCTCCGCTGGGCCCCTGACATGTCCCAGGCACCGAGTAAGGGGCTGGGCAGAGTTGCGAGTTAGCTGCAGTGCTTGCACTCAGTGAACTCTGATAAGCGTAGTGAGTGAGGAGAAAATAGGGACAAGAGAGTGTTATAAGGGCGGCGGACCAAACATGAATAAGGGGAGTCAGGAGGGCTTCCTGGAGGAGGTGTTGCTGAATTGAGCCTTACGTTAGAAATTGGAGTTAACCAGATTGCAAAAAAAGATAATAAGGTAAAGAGAACAACATATATAAAGGCACAGAGACTAGAAAGAACATGTTCTGTTCCAGGAACCCATGGAGTTTCAAGTGATTAGTGCAGAGAGTGTTTGCAGGAAGAAATGAGGCCAGAAATAGGCAGAGGCCAGATCAGCCAGGACTCACAGGCCATGCCAACAACTGAAGGAGTTTTAAGCAAGAAAGTGACATGGTCAAATTGGGGTGACTCCCTCCGTCTGGCAGGAGTTCAGAGGCTGATCCCCTAACCTGAGGGTTCTCACTTGACTAAGGCAAACAGTGAGAGCAGAGAGCAAGAGACAGACTCCAGGTTCTCTGGAAGAATGATCAGTGGATCTTGCTGATGGATTGGATTGGGGGAATCAGAAAGGGATGATGTCTAGGAGTCTGGTCTAGGTGGCTCAGTGGGTGGAGCCCTGTTGGTTGATGTAGGGAGCAAAGGATGCAGGGCAGGTTCTGGGGAAGATGGCATGTGGCGTTTGGCTCCTACGGAGATGGAGGTATCCGTGAACCATGTCTGTGAACCGTCCCGTCAGAGGCCCAGGAGAGGATGAGATGCACTGGTCCAGAGCTCTGCAAAGTGCTCGCTTTCATCTGGGGCAGCCCCTCAAAGCAGCCCTCAGTCCCGGCCCCTCCCCCAGCTGGAGGGCCTAGGGAGCTGACAGCCCCCTACCCCTTGCAGGTGCCTGTGGGCCCTCCACACCCCGCCCAGGCCTTTGTTAAACCCTCCGCTTACTCCCCACATTAAACTGGAGGGCGAAGCTATTTCCTGCTTGGGTCTGGACTCAGAACCACTGGCACATCCCTACCTGGAGCTCCCGAGGGGCCAGTAAGCAGTCATGGACACATTTCTCCACTGGCAAAAACTGATCAGGTTCTTCTGAGTCAGGTATGGGTGGCACTCGATCTACAAAGAAAATCACAGCTTACTAGGGAGAACAGTCCACCAGAAAAGGGGTCCTACATGCCTGTCTCGACTCTGTCACTGATGAGCTAGGTGACCCACCTTGAAGGTCTACAGCTGTGAAGTGTAAAGACTAGACTGTGGTCCCAGAGAGGCCAGCCCGCTGTGAATACCTGTGTCAGAAGCGCTCAAGCCTCACCTGCTGCATTAGGCCTCCCTCATCACTTTAGGTAAAAACCATGGCCTCCCACGCCCTCTGTGTGTGTGTATCACCTGACGTCTTATATGTTGTATTTTCTGCTATTGTCTGTCTGTTGCCACTAGGATGTAAGATTCATGAAGGCAGGGATTTTGGTCCGATTTTGTTTTGTTCACAGACATCTCCTGAACATCTAGAATAAGCTGGGCATACCAAAGGTGCTCAATAAATATCTGTTGAGTGGATGAGTGAAGCTCACAAGGGACAGACACACGCCCCAGCGGCCCCTGGGGACGTTCTGAGAAGCTCGAGAGGAGATCCCCGTCCCCTCCACTCTGAATTCTCGAACGATCCAGGTCATAAGTGAGACCGGATGGAGACTCGCTTCAGTGAATCAGGGGGAACCAGGAACGTGCTGGGTGCAGCCATCAGGAGAGCCCCTGAAGGAGAAGCATTCCTGGGGGGTCCACAGCCCTACTTAGGAAACATACCCTCCAGCTTCCAGAACTAGACGACGTTCTGTTTCTGCTCTGGTGCTGGGTGCTTGCAAGGGCTCACTGGTGGAAACGCCGTGGGCTTTGCCCTTCAAGACCCCGCGTGCTTCTCTGCATCTGTTACACTTCAGTTAAAAAGTCTACTCATAGAAAAGAAAGGACACGATGCTCTCTACTCCTTATACCCCCAGATGGGAGACTACCCGAGCGCCCATCAAGTACAGAATGGACATCTGCTCTGCGGCGTGTTCCCACGTGGAGCATCACGTAGGAACAGCGAGAAGAACAGTGACCCGTGGTCACACGCGGGTGTGGAGGATCTAACAGGTGCAACACTGAGTGAAGGACCAGGACACAAGCGAGCATGGAACGTACCATGTTATCCACATAAAGCTCTTAAGCTACTCCATGCTGTTGGAAATCTGAAGAGTGGCTGCCCTTTCTGAAGGAGGGGGCACACGAAAGGAGCACAGCTGGGGGCCTCTGGCGGGGGGGGGCTGGTCATGTTTGTTTCCTGATCCGCATGCTGGTCAGAGCTGGGCTCAGCTTATGAGACTGTAACAAGCTCTATTCTTATGTGTGCACTTTTTTGTATGTACGTAACACTTCAACAAAAATTTTAAAATAAAGTGCTGCAAAAATGCCCTTTCTACATGCAGAGCCAGCCAGAGAACACAATACTCCTTCCCGCACTAGTTGGTTCTCTGCGTTAACATCTTAGCCGCGTCTGTGAACCTGGGCTGAAGGTCTTTCATTCGTCTGCACCTTTCAGGCTGCAACCTGCACGGCTGGAGAGCAGAGGGGTCCCTGTGCTTTCCCAGGAAGCCCACCCACCTTGGAGCACCATCACTAGTGAGGGCTGGGGGCCCCCGGGACCCTCTCCACTTCTGAATGCATCTGGCGATTCACCCAGAGCTGCCTGTGGGAAACCAAGCTCAGCTCAGGCCCTACCTCTGAGGGCACCACGTCGCTGGACCAGCCTTTATGGGAAATCTCCTGCCCCCTCACACGCCGCCTGCCTGACTGCTCATGGGTCGCGATTTTGACAGCCGCTGGGGAAAATGCCTACTTCGTGCTCCACCCTCTCTTCCGGTGCCAGCGCAGCCTTGTGTGGGTAACGGCTGAAAAGCTGACTCCACGGTTACAGCCTCTGAGCTGGCACCATGCTCACCTGGTTGGTCACTGGCTTGAACCTCGGGCTGGGTTTATTCAGAAGTCTCTCGAGCTGCTCGTGGTTGAAGTTTGACACCCTGATGGCTCTCACCAGGCCTGGGGTCACCAGGTCCTCCATGGCCTAAGGGGGAGAAAAAGCCTCGTGGCGTCTGGGCTGGGCCGGCCCCACTAGTGATCCGCACAGTGTTGGAAAACGGGCCCCGCCCACTGTTTGACAATATTACCCTGATGCTTCACCAGAGCTTCTACACTCGAGGTCTTCCCCCTGTTCCACCACTTAGTACCTGGGGGCTTTGGACACATCACGTGACCTCATTGAGCCTCAGTTTCCTCATCTACAAACTGTGGAGGATCTTGTCCATGTCACAGAGTTGTTTTAAGGACCATGTGAACAAATGCACACAAAGCGCTTTGCTAAGGGCTGGCATGGAGCAAACGCAGTACGATGTGGCCGCTGTTGTTCCTGTTACTCTGAATCCCTGTCGGCCTGGTGTTTGCAGGGGTGTTCATGCTGGTGTCACTTGCGCGCCCCTCTTCTGCCTGGATTACAGTCTTCTTCAGCACCATGATGTGTGGTCAGCCCCTATCCCACCACCATTTAACACTTCAAGGGACTTGAGGGCAGAGCAAGCCAAAGCTCTGTGCTGTTCACTGACCAGCAAGCCGGACGGACGGGCCCTCGGCTGCAGAAAGAGCGAGGCCTGGAGCCAGGAGGGGTCGGCAATGAGTCCTGAGCGTCCATGGGCCAGTGACCAGGGTGCCTGTGCACTTGTGACTCCCTGAAGTGGCAACAGTCGCCCAGACCCTCACTCGCACCACACAAACGGCCCAGTTTGACCCGAGTCCTTGAGGGCTGGCAGTGCAGAGGAGGACAGGGGTGGGCCTCACACTGGCCCTGAGGCTGGACGCGCCAGGTGAGCTCTGTCTGGAGGGTTCAGCCGTAATGAAAGGGGAGGAGAGGATGGCCTGGCCCCGCACGTGCCCGCCTGCTCCCCCCTCCTCCCTCTGCCCGGATGACCCCGCACTCCCACGCCTGCACCCCCCAACCTCACTCGAGTGGCTCCAGAGCCTCACGTCCCTGAACTCAACAAGTTCCACTGAGAACCCCGCCTCTGCTCACCTCCGGCCCCTCCCCCGCCCGTGTGGGACTCACAGGCACCCGCGGGCCGGGCTACAAGCCCTGCGGTCAGGAGCCCTCCTGCCAGACCGCCTACCCACTGCCCCGCACCCCACTCCCATCGCCCCCGACTTGCAAGCTCCTTGCAAACTCCCCGTTTCGCTTCAGCCTCCACACTTGTTCTCTGGACTCTGGTTCGAAACGCGGTAACCCTTCCCCCACTTCTCCCAGCCCCACCCCAAACGTCCCCGCTGCCAAAGGTACGGTTCCTAAATGCTCACAAAGAGCTAAAGGCAACTACATGACAGTAGCAGCGGCTGCTACCAGGAAACGGAGGAGCAGGTTTTCAAATTTTCCTTCTTATACTTTCCATATGTTTTGTACTTTTTATATTTTCTGTAATGACCATGTGATATACTCTTTATATTTTCTGTAAAGTCTATGTGATATTTTTTACTCAAAAAATTTTGAGCCTAAAGGGGAGGTCTGAATTACTTATCCCTAAAATAAGCATTTCAGAGGGATGAACGGCTCTGAGGTCCTCAGCCAGGTGTTTGTCCCCAGTTTGTACTAGAAACCAGTGGCCTCTGAAGGCAGGCAGCGCCAGGCCTCACAGTTCCCCTCTGGAGACAGTCAGCAGGATGGAGACGTGGCCCGTGAGGCTAGGCTTACCTCCCACGGGTCCAGGAAGTCCTGTCGCTGGGGATGATCATGCCACTGTGGTCCACGGGCAAGTCTATCTCTCCAGACTGTGAGAACTGGAAGAAAAGGAGCTCACTGGGGGCTCATGGTGACCCCCGGAGGGGACGGGAGGCAGGCAGGGAAGAACGCTAGACCAGGGGTCAGAAAGCCTGGGCTCGATTCCAATGTACAGCTAACCTTCTCCGGCTCTCTGAAGTTCACTGCCCACCTCTCACAAGATAGGAAAGGAAGACCCCGCATCCCTTGCCTGTTGTCATGAAACCAGTTGGCAATTTCAGGCAAAAAATGGGGAGAAGGGGGTCTGTCTTCCCTCATGTCCTAAGGGCTTGATCTCCCAAGTCCACTGTTGGGATTTTCCTTTCTTTTCTTAGAATTTCCATCATGGTGAGAGATAGCGAATAGAGAATTAGTACAAGGGTGCCTGGGAGGTACAGGGCAGAGAAAGACGGCGGGAAACAGTAAAAACCTAAATCCGGCCCTTAGTGCAGTTGCAGGTGTCAATCTGCAGGCCGCTCGCTCTGCCGTGCTCGGTTCTCTGCAGCAGGTCGCAGGGAGGCTGGTGTATGTAATGACACCTAACCATTCTCTTGAGCAGTAGTGGGGAGAATGTCTACATCTGCAGCCTGATCCACATTTCAGAGGAATTTTTCACGATGAACTGAAGCAACTGACTATCTCACATCAAAGCCACCGCCCATGTTGACATATCTCTCAGCCTCCCACCAGCGCCATCCTGGCCATCCTGGCCTCGGCCTTGGCTTCTGCCCTCCTGGTCGGCACACAACACGCCAGGCCCATGGGTTCCCACTGGGCGAAGATGTGTTGTCTATACCGCACTAAGGAAAGGTCTGAGTCTCCACCCCTCAACATTTCTGCGTGGTGTCTGGACTCTCCTTCTGAGTATCTCTGTTTTATTTTGTTGGCTCTTAATTACTCATAAATAGAATTCTACTCTGCAATTTGTTGAGTGATCTGAGACCTTTAACTGTTCTACCACCTAGGCAGCCAACAGCAGGGACCCCTAGAAAATGAGGCAGTTGCCCAGGCAGGGTAAGAGGGTCTGACCTGAGTACCTGCTTCTGGGACCGATAATCTTACTAAGACTTTCTGTGCCTCAGTTTCATCACCTGTACAATGGGGTGTTAACAACAGTACCCACCTTACAGGCTAGTGAGGATTAAATGAGAAAGTAAGTGCAAAACAGTGCCTGGTATATCATTAAAATCATACTATTAGCTGACAGTAAGTGCAAGACAGCTATTATCATTATTTTAAGTATTATTCTCTGAACACTGGATTCCAAACATACATAAGTTGTTTCTGAATCATTCTGTCTTGTTTCACTTTCTAGGCATCTTCTGTTCTCTGTTACTGTGACTGATGCACAGTTGCTACATCCTTTATTGAAACTAATACAATGACTTAAAGTAGAGCTGCACTAGGAATGAAGCAGTTTTTGTTGTTTAGTCTAAAAAAATGACCGACAGCTCAGCTTACACCATGAGATTCTCAGAAAGGGTGCTCTCATGGGAGACGCCCAAGCAGCGATCATCCAGCCTAATGTAGGAGGAATCCTTTCCAGGATGCCTGTACTCCCGGGGCCACCTGTATACCTGAGACCTTGGTCAGGAGGTGTCATCTGGGTCTGGGACAGGGTGCAGGGATGTCCTGGCCAGTGGCTAACATGAGACTGAGGCTGGGAAGCTGCTGAGTGGGGCTTAAGTAGGGGGGTGAGATGCAATCAAGTGAAGAGAGTGGAGCTGGGTGGAGACACGATCTCCCGCCGTAACCGAGTGGACCTGCTGCAGGAGAACGTATGGAAGAGCAGCAGTCACCCACTGGAGAGAACAGGGCCAAGGGGGTCACTGGGCACCGGGAAGTGATACCAGTAGCAGCTTTGAGCCGCAGTGTCTCCTCTGTCTGATACCTGCTTTCACCTAAAGACCTATGGAAAGAATGGACACCCTTCTGGTTTGGAGGAGAAATGATGGGCTCGGAAGCAGGACCCACAGGGCGTTAGAGTCACGGGGGTCTCAGAGGTCCTCTAGCCCACGCCTCCCTTGAGCTGAGCCCAGAGGGAACCAGGACCCTCATGCCCTGGCTCTTTCTACCACCCAACGGGCACGGCCAGGGAGGAAGGGGCTGCCTATGGGTATCTCCCCCATCTTACATGGTACCTTGAAGCCCATGGGCCAGTGTATGAGGTAGAGGTCCAAGTACTCCAGCTTCAAGGCCTTCAGACTCCTGGTGCAGGCCACTTTCACCAGAGACTTCTTATGGCAGGTGCACCAGAGCTACAAGGAGAGGAAGGAAGCACAGAGCCCGTGTTAATGCACATCTGCCCCTGGGCCCACAAATCCAGTATCTGCAAGAGGCACAAAGTCCAAGATCGGATGGCAATAAATACAACAGGGCAGTGACATTATCCTCAGACGGGTCCAGGACGCCCCAGGAGAGAACTCCAGAGCTGGGCTGCTTCTGCCTGATTCCTGCTAAAGGGGAGTTGGGGATACCATGAAATATTTTATGGGAGGGCCGTCTGGTTATTTGGATGCATGGGGACCAAAAACAAAACAAAAAAACCAGCCTGCAGGCAGAAAGGATATGAGGAAGAATCAGAAGAATTTCTATATTGTATTTTCCACTTAAACAGACTCCATATTAAAGGTTCTCTGTTACTGGGGCCTCATAAACATTCAGGTTAAACTAAGTAAGTTAATAAACACTGCCTTGTACTTATTTAGATATTTCCATCCACACCCTCTGCTAAGTAGAAAATCTGTAAGTTGCTTTCCTTTGCATTATTTCCCTCATACTATTTAGAATTAATTTTGACAGAAGCTAATCTGAAGGTTCCATCACAGCAAGAGAAGAAACAAAAATACATAAGTAAAAGGAAGGATTAAAATGGTTTTGTTAATACACTATATAAACTATAGTGAATTAACAAAAAACCCACAGAAAACTCGCAGTAAATACGTCACATTGTTAACAACAGTACTCTCTAGATGGTGAGCATATAGTAATTTATTTTCTTAAATTATACTCCCATGACTTCCAAATTTCAAGAACAGTGACGACACTTCCACCGCTGGCTATGATCCACTCAGAAGCAATGTGTTGCCAAATTAGGGGCTACTTCAGAAACACCCGCCACCCATCTCCCCACTAAGTATCAGAAGGGATGTCCGTTCCTCAGCCACATTCACACCTACGCTTCTCCCTGACCAGCCCTCCGAACTAGCTTTAGAATAACAGGGATTATCTTAGAGTAAAACAGAAAAGAAAATCCACTACAGAGGCAATGCTGCATCTTGCAATTATGGAAACTGAGGCTTGCAAATCACTCAGGAGGTGACCGAATCCAGAGACTCATCTTTACACGATGAAGCGGTGGCCCTGAGCCATCCACACGGAGCAGGTCCCTCATGGTTCGTGCACTACAGCTGGACCTGAACCCTTGACTCCCAGCCTACTGGTCTTAACTTCCTGCTTCAAAGTCAAAAGCAAGGGAGTTCTTTAATTCTCCACCATCCAGGTCTACCCCCAGCACCTCCCACAGGGCCTGCCTCCTAACTGTTCTTCACAAGCCTCTCTCTGTCCCGTCCTGGCCTGTGTCCTAGTTCAGGCCGTCATTACCCCCGCCTCTACGGCTGTTACTGTCACCTGTCTCCTGCCTCCTGCTCAAACACATGCTTCTTTCAGCGACTACAATCACCTCGACACAACACAAGTCTCTCTTACATAGAATACAAGCTCCCTGCTTCAAAGCCTTCAGCAGTGGTCCTTTGTCTAAGGGGAAAAGAATAAGCTCCTCAAATGGCATCTGGACTTGCACCGTCTGGCCCATCCGCTTCCCCAGCCTCGCGTCTCTCTGCTGCCTAACATTTTTCGATGTAGGAACGTCAAGCTTTGTATGGGCCCCTGTACCCCACGCTGTCCCATACCCCGTGCCTTTGCTCAAGAGGTCCCGTCTGCCTGTCACGATGTCCCTGACCCCTTGATCGCATCAATCCCAGCATCTGCACGAAGCTGCAGAAGTCCTGTCCCGTCTGGTTCAAGCACAGGTGGAGTCATCAGCTCCCGTGAGGAGACCGGAAAACCCTCCCTGGGCTGCTCCCCCCATCTCGTGGCCCAGCCCTGAGCGGTCTGCACCCTGCTCTCTCTGCCAGGGAAGGCCTATCTTGCTGACAATAAACAGGTCCTTCCGCCTCACCATGCCCTCCTTGACCTTGCACTGGATCCCCACTCCAACCTCATTCTTGTTGTGGTACAAGCCCGTGTCTATCGCCACTTTTACTGCCTCTGTCACTTCCCCTGGGGCCACCTGCAAAACGAGGAACAGAAGTAAGCCACCCACATTCAGGAGAGGCCAACCTTAATTGCCCCATAGCAGTCTAGAATGCACAGCCAATGATCCATAAAAAATGAAGTTACTGAATTGGTACTCCTATCCCTTTGTCCTAAAATTAGGGAATGCCAGAGTCAGAAAGGATTGATAGTTAATCTAAGTTCAAATTCCTTTACTTATTTGGGGAAAACGCTTTAGGTATTTTTAGTGTTTGCAAATAACTGAGCTAGAGGCCGTGCTTCCAGAATGGAACACAGGAATAAATAAACTTAGGATGAATAAAGATGATAGGTGAGCTGCAAGGAGGTACAGGCTCACCCTCTACCCACAAAGACTAACAGCCCAAGTGTGAAGGTAGACATGTGCACACAAAGATAATCCATCACACAGAGCATCTGCCAGACCCAAAGGAACGAGATGGACTCTATCAGGAATGTGGAAGTTCGGAAAAGAAAACGCTCACTGTGAACGGGGTTGTTCTAGCAGGCAAGGGGCCTGGAACCAGGGGAAGAGGCCCGGAACAGCTCACAGGACCATTAAACCCAATGTTCCCAAAGGGCTTCACAGCTCTCAAGGCGCTTTCTCACTTGAACTTGACATCACCCCACGAGATGCATCAGTATAATGATCTTCATTTAACGAGAACACATTCAGAGTGGCTGGGAGCTAATGAACTAAGTGTCCACCTCAAAGTTAGAAGAACCACTTATGAAAATAAGAATGAATATCAAAAATCGATAAAGAAGATCTACAAAGCCAGTGGTTAGTTCTTTGAAAGACCTTAATAAAGTAGACAAACTTTTTTGTTGTTGTCCTTTTTTTTTGGCTGTGCTGCATAGCATGTGGGATCTTAGTTCCCCAACCAGGGATCGAACCCGGGCCCCCAGCAGTGGGAGCGTGGAGTCCTAACCACTGGGCCACCAGAGAAGTCCCTAAAGTAGACAAACTTTTGACAAGACTGAGGAGACCAATTTTTAAAAAAATGACATGAAAGGAAAGCAGTACATATAGATAAAAATAGAGATTTAAAATCTAAAACTATTATCAATGACTAGAAGCTGACAATTTGGAAAAATGAAATAAAATGGAAAAATTCCTAGAAAAACTTAACTCAAGAAGAAATAAAACTCAATTGTCCTATAGTTATTTTTAAAATGAAGCAATTAAACACAACACACACATAGTTCTACAAAATTTTCAAGTCAGAATTCATCCCACTTTAAAACAAAATCTTTCTGACAAGAGGTAAAGAGGAAATCATTCCAACTCATTCTACCAAACCACAATGAATTAAACTACATCCCTGGCCTGTAAGAGTTAAGTGGATAGAAGAAATAATTTAAATATTTCGATGAGCAAGGGTGGATCATTCGAACTCCTACTCATCCAATAACTTCCTATGTGACTTCTTAAATGAATGTCTTTTTACCAAAGACGAAGTTTTAAAAGAAAGCAACTTTGAAAGGCTTTTTAGTTAGTGCTATGTCTAAATCACTGACAGGAATTAGAAAGTCCGAAGTAGAGAAAGGTCCAAAGTACTTCCACTATCAGGTTTTTACACGGGGAAGAAGACAAAGTTTCAATGTTTCTTTTTAAAACCAAGTTGGCAATGGCAGCATTTCCTTGTCTCTTTGATACAGACATTTTCCCATCTTCCGGTTGGCTGCTGCTCTGATCTGTGAGGTGACTGCCAATCTTCCTGCCCTTATCCAAGCATGACCACATTTTCTTCGGGGCTTTCCCAGACGTTATTTCTGAATAATTATGATTGGGACTCAATATGAATAAGGACAACCTCCATTTTCAGAAAATCTGATATCTAAATATTCCATCTTTCAAACACAGGAGGAGCCCCGCGGCAGGTGCGGGCGATAAGCTGGGCCTGAGGAGGCTGAGGCAGGTGTCCCGGGGGTGTCCCTGCGGGTGTCCAGGTAGGTGGCCTCTCCACGTCAGGGAGCGCCGAGGAAAGGCGCCACCCCTCTCCGACCACGGGGCTGCCTCACCTTCCAGATGCCCAGGCCCAGGACAGGTATCTTCTCCATGCTTCAGATCACCTCTACAGCTGCCGCGCGGCTCCGAGGGACACAGCCTTAATGGGTGCCCGGATTCGCTGGCGGCACTGTGGTGGACACTTCGATTGGCCGGCGGCACCGATGGTGGACACCTGATTGGCTGGAGGCGCCGGTGGGGGACACCCTGATTGGCTACCGACGCGTCCGGTTAGCCAGAAGCGCTCGCGGGCAGTGGAAACGCCCACATGGGCGGAGACCGAAGGTAGGGCGTTGGGGGAGAGCATGTGCGCACGCGCAGGGTGGGTTTTGCGGTCCAGGAGGGAGGAGGCCCAGCACCCAGTCTCCTAGGAACACGTTGGCGGAGCACAGCATCCGAAGCGGAGAGATGCCGGGCTGCTGGGCGGGGATCCAGAGGTTCCCAGGGTCGTCTGGGCCGGGCCATCCCCAGGGCAGCGCGGAGAGGACAGGGTCTGAGGCCTTGTGTCCACCGCTCTGAGCGCGTGGGACGAGGGTAGGCTCCCGAGACTCCCACTCCCACTCCCACTCCCACGCCAGGGGGCACCAGGATACGGGAGGGAAGACCTGCTTCATCCTCTGCAAATTGATGTGCTTGGGCGGGACCCCGAGGGTTCCACGATTTCATAGAAGAGTGTGTTGGCCTTGGTTCTCTGTTGGCGACCCGCTGTACTGAGTCCTGTAAATGATTTTTCTACCTCCTGGGGCCCTTGGGAGCAGAGGACAGCCTGGGGACCTGGGTAGTGCACAACGTGGTAGAGCCCTGGACCGCTCCTCCGGGGGCCAGGGAACAGACCCTCCCTGCAGGAGCCTCCAGTCCTGAGGTGGAAGGCGGCAGAGTCATTGCCTGGGGTGAGGCCTCCTGTCCTCATGGATGTCCCAGGACAGTGGAGGGAAACTGGGAGACATGGAGGATCCAAGGTCCCTCTGATCCCCCTTGAATCTTGCAGGCCCTGCTTCTTTGCCCCCTGGGGCCTGGGAGCCCCACAAAAGTGGGGCTTGCCTTGATGACCCTAAACAAAGGTCTGTTTTAATTTCTGGTTTCCTGTCAGGCGCTGCAATGCTGCCGGTGACCACCAGAGGGCAGTTGTGCCCACTGTGGTTAATGGAGCAACTGGCGCAGGGAAGGACACCAGGGATCACATCCTGTGTACCAGGGAACAGAGGGTCACACAGGCCGAGATGAGGCACTTGGGGGCCTGATTCTCAATGTGGGAGGTCCTTGGAAGTTTCGTACCAGAGAAGGGGAGTATCTGAATTTCATTTTAACCCCTCCATGGGAGAGACTAGGGTATAAGGCCAAAAGGGGGTAAGATTGCGGACCAGAACCCGTGCCAGTTTTGAGTTGTATTCCAGCTCCGTCCCACCCTTTTCTGTAATCATCCATCTCTGAGTTTGTGCATTAGCCTCGTGTGATATCACCCCTGGGGTTTCATTGGTCTTATCTCTTATAGGCCTGATGACATCCGGAAGCAGATGCTAGAATGATCCCCACTGGAAGGCCCTGTGTGTGTGTGTGTGTGTGTGTGTGTGTGTGTGTGTGTGTGTGTGTGTGTGTGTGTGTGTGTGTGTGTGTGTGTGTGTGTGTGTGTGTGTGCGTGTGTTGAGGGTTACAGGCCCAGGGGCTTTGCACCTGAGTGGCCAGGGTCCCAAGGAGTCTGGGCTCCTCCCTTCCTCTACCTCCACCAGTCAGCCCCCTCCTTGGTCAGTTGCAAAATTACTTTTCATATATTTGGGGAAATATCTGAGAAAATTCTTTATATATTGCTTTGGCTTCTTGTTATGACTGTATTTTTGCATTTTCCTACTGTTTACATACATTATTTGAACTGTCCCCCTTCTGTCCACCCCAGCATGAAAACAAGTCAGCCCCGATTGTGGAGAATCTGGTGCCTGCCCACCGTAGCAGAGCTCCTGTGTCCCTCCTCCCTTCCACCTGCTGAAACGTCACTGGCACCCAGCAGGTCCCCGGCCTGCTGGTGAAAAGGTGGGTGCTTCTCCCCTTTACAGCACAGCTGTGTGTCTTGGGAATGTTGCTTCACCTGTCTGTTCCTGGGTTTGCTCATGTGACAGCTGGGGTATGACAAGGACCAAACTCATAGGGTTACTGCCAGGACTCAGTGGGACAAGCTATGGGAAGTGCCGAGTCCCTGCCTGGCCTGTGGAAAGGATGTGGTGGTTCTTATTTATGATTTTTCTCTCCTCCATGAGGAAGGTTTCTGCTTCAAGCCTCACTTATCCTGTGACCGTGGGCCAGGCTCTCTCCCATTTGTAAAGGAGGTTTCATGTTCTGTCTGTTGGGTGGGGTCCCCTGTCCTGGGTGTAGCCAGAGCAGGGATCCCTGGCGGCTGGCTGGGGGGCCCCAGGTACACTCAGACATCCGAGAAGGTTCATTCTGTCAACAGTACATAAAGTGCCTACTGTGCGCAGGCCCTTTTCTAAGCACTTAGCAGAGTTCAGTGAACAGAGTGGACAGTCGAGGCACAGGCTCTGAGGTCAGACAGACCCCGTCACCGGGGAAGGTGTTGCTATTCGAGCCACAGTTTGCTCATCTGTGAAGTGGGGCCAGCAGTGGCCTTCTAAGGTGATACAGAGACAGGCTCAGCGCGACTGCACTTGGGGGCCCCCGTGTGTGCTCAGTGACAAGGACCCAACAAAGGGCCACCTGGAAAGAGCACCTGTCCCCGTGGGAGGCACATTCTCGGGGGCTGCGGGTGCACTGTGAACTACTTTAGCTGTCCCTCACGTGTGACAAGAGGTGTCAAGGTGCCTGTCCCCTGTACCCCAAGAACGGGACTCTGGGAAAAAGCAAAGCAGCGATTTGCCCAAGGACATCTCAGCAGTGGTGTCTGGAGCACAGGAGGCCTGGGATGTATCTTGGAAAAGGACAGTGAATGGTCGTAAGCTCAGCCAGGCAGTGACCGACTCCTGTTGCTGCTTCCTTGGTGTGATTTCATTGCCCGGGCAGAATAACACCCCCCTTGGTACCTGACATGCAGCTGTTGGTCTGGGAAATGCCTCTTCCTCCAAACCTGTTAGGAAAGACCACCAGAATCAGAGCTGGCCAGCAGAACTCATTCATGTCCTGCCTCAGGCTGTATCAGGTCTCCAGCCTGATGTCACGGTTTTTTCCCTTCGTTCTCTTAGAGTGTTGCATTGATTGGTTTTTGCACGTTAACCCATCCTTAGAAGGTCCTACCTCGCTGTGCTTATAGCACTCCTGAGTGTCTGTACGTGGGCATCTGGATGGAATCTGTACTTTCTGCCGTTCCATGTGTCTGTCCTGCACCACGACTGCACTGCCTCGTTTACTGTTGCTGAATTAAAAGTCTGGATAGCTAGTATTGTATGTCCTCCAACTTTCTTTTTCAAGATTATTCTGACTATTCTTGGCCCTTTGTATTTCTGTACATAATTTGAAATTAGCTCATCAGTTTCCACAAAGAGATTTCTGCTGAGGCATTTTATAGAGATTGTACTGAATCTATAAGTCAAATTGGGGGAGAACTGACATTTTAACATTGTACCAAGGGAAAAGGCACCGTAACCTAAAAAGGAAAAAGTGATAAGCTGGGAAGAAATATTTGCAACTTATATCCCAGGCAAAGGGCCTAACTGCCTCTATAAATAAAGAGACCCTAGAGACTGGTAAGAAAGAGAAGAGCCACAATATAAAAATGGGCAAAAGACATTATCATACACTCCACACACAAAAAATATAGCCTTAAGTGCATGGAATATGCTGAGGCTCCTATGACAAAATTAGTAAATCCAGAAGGTTGAAGTTATACTCTGAAGCTGCTGTAGAAATAGAACTTTTATTCGTTGTTGATGGGAATGCAAGTTGCCTTCTAACAGAGGCAGTGGAGCTCTATCTATCCACAATTACAAATGTATTTACCCTTTGATTCAACAATCACAGTTCAGGGAATTTACCCCATGGAAACACCTCTACACTTGGCATATGTACACAGTTATTCATTGCAGCCTTCTTCACATGAGCAAAAGATTGGAAATAACCCAATATCCTCCATTAGTGAGCTGGTTAAATAATGAAAAATGAAACGGTGGGAAAAGGCAAGCAGGAAGGGAGGAAGCTCTGTCTACCGATTTGCCAGGTTCCCTCCCTGGTCCTGAAACCCGCAGGACTGGTTCTCGCTGTTCTGTCCCTTCCACTTCCAGCTGGCTTTTTTGAGCACCTGGGGACATGGCTTCACTACTGTGCCACCAATGCCAGGGTCATCGTGGGCACTGGGACTTAAAGCCCAGGGCTCCGAGCCCAGTTTAGACGCTGACCAGAGTGGGGACCTGACCAGTCTCCTGGAAGACACAGCAGTTCCCTTGGAGCGCTCTGGGGTTTCCAATGAGAAGACAGTTCACAGGGAGCTCTCTGTCTGTCTCATAGGATCAAGACAAACTTCATGGAGGAAGCTAGGAATGGATTTCCTCAGATGCCCACTGTAAAGATGGCAAAACTGAGGACCTGTGAGGGGAATGGTTGCCCAGGGGTCGCATGGAGCATGAGCGTTCAGACCAAGGAGCCCGCGTCCCCTCCAGCCCCACCTAAACTGGTCTTGACTGGCTGACGATGGCATGGTTCCACGTGCCGATGCCGGCAGCTGCCCTGGCTGGGCTGGGACACACCTAAGTGACCGCTCTCCTCATGACGCCCTGGTCTGGTCAGCTCCGCGTGAGCCGGGGCCGCGCTGCTCCTTTGCTCGGCTCCCAAGTCTCTGGAACGGTGCCCAGCACACAAAGGCACTTACATATGTATTCAGTCAGTGTGATGCTCTCAACAGTCCCAGGAGGTAGTGCTGTCCTTTTACAGATGTGAAGCCTGACACACAAAGAAGCCCTGGGCTGGTGGACGGACTCATTCACACATTCATGTGTACTGCTCCTTGGCGTGTGCAGGTACCTGCTGTATAAATGTGAACCCTGGACACCTTCCTTGACCTCAGAGCTCGCAGCCTAACAGGCAGGACAGCATCTAACCCACAGCTTGCCAGCGGGAGACACAAAGCTACAGCCACTTCCAGCCCAAGGTCTCGCATAGCTGGGAAGGTATGTCTGTCTGGCCCCAGCTACGCAGCTAGATTGAGGACCAGCTACAGAACTAGAGACGCCTCCTCCCTGTACACTTGGACCAGCTTAGGAGTTACAGCAGCTCTGGTTCTAGATCCAGGCTGAAAGTGAGGCTCATCCTCAGTTTCCTCACCCACTGTGGTCCTGGGGCCGGAATGAGAGGCAGCCACAGAGTGAGAGCTCCTGTACCAGCTCTGGCACCAGATCCTGTGCCGGTGCCCAGCCCGAGCCAGGTGCGTCTCTAGCTTCTGCTGCTGCAGTGGCTCCGGCGTCCCCGTCAGCATCAGCTTCAGTACCAGAGCTTCCTCCCTTCCCTTGTGATGACAGCTTTTTTTTTTCAAATGTTTTCTATTTCATCTAGTTTAATGGCTTATTAGATTTTATGTTTTAAAATTTACATAGTGAAAATTTACCTTTTGATCATTTAAAATTGTACAATTCGATGGCATTAAGCAAATTCAGTATGCTGTGCACCCACCCCACGATCTATTTCTAGAATGTTTTTATCACACCAGACAGAAGTCCTGTGTGCAGTACTGCAGAGGCCCGGGCTCTGCCAGCACCCAGGCCTGCTCTAGCTCTGAGAGATCACGGAAGCTCGGTTCCCAAGCCGGGGATATTGGCTCTTTCTGTGGGGGCAGAGTGGGGACCCTGACACCAGGGAGGGTCCCAAACCCCATGTCCCCCCACCCCCCTGCCCTCCACTCATCTCCTGTTTCTAAGCATTTCCTTCTCCCTGGCCTGTCACCCCTCCTGAGCACAGCTGACCTTTCCCCCGCCCTTCCCTGACCAGAGCTAATGATTCCTGACAACACCAACCTGTTCTACAACATGGGCGCTTCAGGACTTTGTCCTGAAGATGTGGACCTTCACCTTGGGGACGCCGGTCAGGCCTGGAGCTAGGGATTCGAGATTGCCAAGGGCTCCTTCTAATCGCTCCCCAGTGCCAACCAGCACAAGGCCACGTCCCCCAGGGTCTTTCGAGTCAGGTAGCTAAGCGTTTACACAGCATAGAGTCCCAGACCAGGTGGGCATCTTCCCCCAAACCTGCCAGCCCCGGCCACCCCAGGAGCCCTGATTCATCCTGAAACTCTCCTGCTGCAGCCACGATGCCCTCCAGCAGTCTGGCCCAGCTTCCCCTTGTCCACGCACATCCTTAGGTGTCTTAGAAGCCGAGCTGACACTTGCCAAGGAGTGTGGGCAGTGGGCAAGGCGTCCTACCCACCTCAGGGCACTGCCCTCCACACGCTTCCTCACAGCTTCCCAAGTCCAGGTCTGAGCCACCTGTGCCCCCAGCGTGGCTTACCACCCAGCCACAGGGGCACCAACACGGAGCCCAGAGCCACTCCTAGTCCTGGTCCTTGGACCAGCTCAGGTGTGTCCTCTCCTTCAACAGGGATGGTGCCCATGTGTTCCTCACGCACTCGGTCAGCTTCTCCGACTCCGAAGCAAGAAGGTCAAGGTGAGCATTTTTCTGGGGTTCCCATGGACCAGGATGCGAGGTTCCTGCCTCGCTCTGTTTTCCCTGTAGCTCTCATCCTCCCCAGCCCCTCCCTCCCTGGTGCCAGATTTCCCGCTCTGCACCACAGAAAGAGCCAAGTATTCCTGGCTCCTGGACAAAGTTTCTAGAATCCTCCAGAGCTAGAAGCAGGCCTGGGTGCTTGGTAGAGTCTGGGTGTGCGGTGCTCTAGCCACCCCTGCTGTGCCGGGTCAAATCCCCATCATCCTGGGTCATCTAACCAGACGTCAGCCTCCATCCTTCTCAGCTTCCACCACACCCATGGCCACCTTGTCAGTCTGGATGTGGACAACAGCAAGATGTACACGGCAGCCTGGGGGTGGGCGGGCTGTGCCTGTGGCCCCCTCGCTCAGACCTCTCTGAGTGCAGACCTCTCCTGAGTGGCTGCTTAGGAAAGTAGCCAGCTCTGGGTTTCCAGGCATCATGTGCCTCCCTGGGAGGAGGCAGATGGCCAGCATCTGGAGCTCAGCCAGCTCCAAAACCAATGCAGAGTTAGAGCCAGAGCCAGACACAGAGATCGAACTGGCGCCAGGCTCAAGGAAGAGCTAGTCACAGCGCTGGTTCTACCATCAGTTACAAAGCACCACGTCCTGCACCAGCTCCAGAGCTAGAAACAGCTCCAACATCGGCTCCTGCACCACTGCCAGAAGGAGAACCGGCTCCAGTAGGAGCTCTAACGCCAACTCCAGAGTTAGAGGCCGCTTTGTCACCGTCTCCTATGCCGGTTCCAACCATAGCCATATCTCCATCTCTAGAGCTCGAAGCAGCCCCCAGCAGATTCCAGAATTAGAGCAGCGCCAGGTCAGAACAGGAACCAGCACCAGTTTCAGAGGAAGAGTCAGGTCCAGAACCAGCTCTAGCATCAGTTCGAAGCTGTGCCAGCTCCAGAGCTAATACCAGTTGCAACAACAGCTTTAGTTCCAACGTCAACTAGAAAAGCTCAAGCGCCACCACTACCAGCAATGCCAGAGGGTTGTCATCAACTGGGGTGCCGTCCCCAGCACCAGCTCTAGAGCTGTAACCTGCGCCAACACCAATTGCAGAGATAGAGCCAGACCCAGCTCCAGAACCAGCTGGAGCACGGACACTGCACCTAGAGCCAGCTCTGCTGCCTGCTCCAGAGCTAGGGCTGCTGTAGCCTCCGCGGCCAGAGTCAACGAATGTGCCAGATCCAACCCCAGCTCCAGAACCACAGCCAGATTTGGTGCCACATCAGTGCCAGCTCATTGGCAGCAGCTCCAGAAACAGAGCCTTCCCGTCCCTAGTCTGGGAGGGTATCCTTTTTATATTTTTGTTGCTTTTATGTCTTTTTGTTTTTCCGCATACTGTATGGTTACCTTTAAGTTATGTCATAAAGGTCATGTTAAATAAAGTTTACCTTTTGAGACATTTTAAACTGTACAATTCAATGGCACTGACTCCATTCACTATGCAGTGCACCATCCCTGCTACCCAGTTCCAGAACATTCTCATTACCCCAAACCTGCACCTATTAAGCAGTCACTCCCCATTCCCCCTCCCCCTGCTCCCTGGAAAGCACTAATCTGCTGGCTATTCATTTACATCCTATTCAGGATCTTTGTACAAGTAGTATCATACAATATGTGGCCTTTTGTGAGGGTTTCTTTCACTTGGTATCATGCTTTCAAGGTTCATCCACTTTGTAGCAGGTATCAATAACTTGTTCCTTTCATGGCTGAATAACATTCCATTGTATGTCTCTGACATTTTGTTTATCCATTCATCGGATGGAGATTTGGGTTTCCATTTTTCAGATATTATGACTAGTACTGCTATGAATACTTGCACACAGGTATTTGTTTGAATACCGGTATACAGTTCTTTTGGCATATCCCTGGGAGTGGAATCACTGGGTGAAATGGTAAAGCTATGCTTAACTTTTTGAGGAACTGCCAAACTGTTTTCAACAGCAACGGCACCATTTTGCATTGTCTCCAGAAATGTATGAGACTGCAAATTCCTCGACATCCTCTCCAACAGTCGCTATTTTCTGGTTTTTTTTTTTTTTTTTTTTTTTTTTTTGGTGGTACGTGGGCCTCTCACTGCTGTGGCCTCTCCCGTTGCGGAGCACAGGCTCCGGACGTACAGGCCCAGCGGCCATGGCTCACGGGCCCAGCTGCTCCGCGGCATGTGGGATCTTCCCGGTCCGGGGCACGAACCCGTGTCCCCTGCATCTGCAGGCGGATTCTCAACCACTGCGCCACCAGGGAAGCCCTATTTTCTGTTTTTAAATGATAACCTTCCTATTAGGTGTGGAGTGGTATCTCGTTGTGGTTTTGATTTGCATTTCCCTCATATCTAAGGATGTTGGTCATGTTATCATATGCTTACTGGCCAGTTGTATATCTTCTATGGAGAAATGTGTATTCAAGTCCTTCCCTCACTTTAAATTGGATTGCTTTTGTTGTTGAATTATAAGAATTTTTTATATATTCTGGATACATGACCTTTATCATGTTTTGTGATTTGCAAGTATTTTTCTCCCATTCAGTGGGTTGTCTCCAATCTCTTGAGAATGTCCTTGCATGCAAAAAAGTATTAAATTTTGATGAAGCTCAATTTATCAGTCTTTTGCCGCTTTTGTCTTTGGTGTCATGTATAAGAAACCATTGCCAAATCAATGGTCATGAAGATTTGTCTTTATGTTTTTTTTCTGAGAGTACTATTCTTTTATCTCCTAAATTTAGCTTTTTGAGTCACTTTAATTTTTTTGTATGGTGTTAGGTAACACCCCAACTTCACTCTTTTGCGTGTGGATATCCAGTTTTCACAGCACCATTTGTTGAAAAGACTGTGTCTCATTTAATGATCCTGCTACACCTCTGGAAAGTCAATTGACTATACGTGTATAGATTTATTTCTTGACTTTTAATTTTATTCCATCGACCTGTTTGTGTTAATCTTTCAAAGCACTGCTGAAAATGTTTACTGGTTCTAATAGGTTATTTTTTGCTGTTTGTTTTTATTCCTTAGGATTTTCTATGTAGAAGCTCAACAGAGATACTTTTCCCTTCCTTTCTAATTTTGGTGTCTTATTTGTCTTACCTAATTGCTCTGACCTAACTTCCATTACCATGTTGAAGTGATGGGAGCAGGCATTCTTTCTTGCTTCTGGTCTCAGAGAGAAAACTTCAGGTCTTTCATCAATGAGTATTATGGTAGGTTTGAGTTTTTCATAAATAATCTTTGTCATGTTGAGAAAGTCATCTTCTATTTTACTGAGCTCTCTTATGAAAGGATCTTGTATTTTGTCACATGCTTTCTTTGCATCAATTGAAATGATCATGTAGTTTTATTCCTTCATTCTACTGATATGGAGTATTATGTTGATAGTTTTAACCATCTTGAACAATGCTTTCATTCCTTGAATAAACTGCATTTATCATGATGTATATTCCTTTCAATATACTACTTAATTCTGTTTGCTAGTATTTTGTTAAGGATTTTTGCATTTCTGTTCATAGTGGATTTTGGCCTGTAGTTTCCTTTCTTGTGAGATCTTTGTCTTTGGTATCAGGGTAGATTGCAGGCATCATAGATTGTTTCTTCCTCTTGTATATATATATATACATATATATATATATATATATATATATTTTTGGTAGTATCTGAGAATGATTGGCGTCATATCTTCTTATATATTTGGGATAATTCACTAGGGAAGTGATCTGATTCCCTGCTTTCCTTGGTTGAGAACTTTCTGATAACTGTCTCAATCTTGTTACTCAGGATCACCCCCCTCTTTAGAGTTTCCATTTCTTCTTGAGTCAGTTTTGGTAGTTTGCCAGCTTCTAGGAATTTGTCCATTTCCTCAAGCTTAACCAATTTCTTAGCTACAGTTGTTCCTAGTGCTCTCTTACCATCCTTTTTCTTTATGCAGAGTCATTAATAATGTCCCACGGTCATTTCTGTTTTTGTTATCTGAGTCTTCTCTCTTTTCAAAGTCAATCTAGCTAAATATTTGCCAATTTCGTAAATCTTCTCAAGAAGGAACTTGAATTCATTGTTTTTCTCAAGTGTTCATCTGTTCTCTATTCCATTTATCTTGCTCTAATCCTTATTCTTTCCTTCCTCCTGCTAATTCTAGGTTTACTTTCCTCTTCTTTTTCTGGGTCACCAGGGTCATCTTCTAACCAGCTTGGCACTGGCAGGCACTGAGCCGTGCTTCCCAGGATCTGAGTGGTCAGACAGGTAAGTACTTGAAGACTGTAGCAGACTGAGCTACCTGGGCATTTTCTGCCCAACTACCAGCCCAAGCTACTCTCAGGTTCCACTTTTACCCTGAAATTCTCTTGCTGTTGAGAATATATATGGTGTCATATACGAGAAATAAGTGGTCTGCAGGCTGACCTACCTCCATAGACTACTCACAGCCTTGGATGCCTTCTGTTCTCTGGGATCCAAAGACCGGCTCAGTTTTGCCAAGGAGAACTGCCACGGGTGTGGAAGCGTGTGTGCCCGCCACCATCACTGTCCTCGAGGACTTCCCACGTGTCTCCCTGGGGGTGGGTCACTGCCACCTGTGCCCACAGGCACCCCAGGGCACCACTCCTGCGTGGCTCTGACCACTGCAAAGCCAGCCTTCCATTCAGCTACAAGGGCCCCATCAAAGAGCCAGGACCAACAGCAACTCCAAGTCCACAGGACCCCAGGACCCCAAGTCCTGTGAACATTACAGATGCAGCCCTCCCTCAGCAGAGTTCAGCGAGCACTCTGGCAGCTCCTTCGGCTCCGAAGTGAAGGAGATCAACATGAGCTTTGTCTTCGAGTCCTCCGATGGCCAAGAAAAGAAGCTGAACGCCCGCCTCTTCTCCCTGACAGCACTTCTACAGCCCCTCCCAGTGCTCCCCAACCTGTACCCACAAAAGGAACCAGGAAACCCCCAAAGCTGCACCCTGGCATGTGACGCCCTGCAGAGTCCAGGGCTACTGCTGCCCTTGCCATCCCCCACTGTTCTGGGAGTCGACCTCCTCAAAGTCCCCCCACATCTACAGCATTAGCTCAGCTTCCAGCAGCGTCTCCTCTAACGCGTGGCTGCCCGAGACTGTCCCACGCACCCACCAGCCCTGTGTCTCAGGGGTCTGCAGGCACAGCTCCGGCAGGTAGGTGATGCCGCTCCATCCCCATCAGCCTGGAGGAGGACACCATGCACAAGAGCACCCCGGTCACCTGAAGGGGTGGGGCGTGGTCCACGCACTCAGACCTCTGGGCATAGACCTCTGCTGAACAGGTGCCCTTCAGGCAGCACAGCCAGTCCCAGGGGGAGGCACGCCAGCGCTCCGCTGCACCATGAGGACACAGAGGCGGTCTCCTCAGCCCTCAGTGGTTCCTGGGAATCCATGCTCTTTAAGCTCGCTCCAGGTCTAAGATGCTGTGGCTCTGGCCGGACCACCTGGATTGTGTCTCCTGTCCACCCCCAACCTGCAGTGGCCCCTGACTCCTTGCCTGGCGCTCAGAGCCCTAGGTGTTCGGATCCAGAGGACCTCCCCAGGGTGCACCGTCACTCTCCCTCCCTCCAGCCTCCCTAGAGCCTTCTTCACCCATGGACCTCACCGCCCTTGCTCCCTCACAGCCCCAGCCTGCAGTGGCCCTCCCTAAACTCTCCCGTCCACAATGGACTCGTCCCCAAGCCTGGGCTCAGGGGCCACCTCTTGGGCTCCTGGGCACAGCATGGCCTTTGGGGTCAGATTGACCTGGGGCCAGTCACAGCCCCATGACACGCAATCTTCGTGGTGACTTCTCAGAGTCTCAGTTTGGCTGGGCTTTTGGTCACTTAGAGCTGAGTGAGCCTGAGCGTCCATGCCATGGCTCATCTATAAATTTGGGTGAAGTCACTGAGTGCCCAGGAGGGGCTCCCTAATAACAGGAATTACCCCCAACACTCACTCGGCCCTCCCTGTGGGGCCACCTCCTCTGGGGGCTCCCTCCAGCCCCTGCTACATCAGCCAGGGCCGCGGCCAGGGCCAGGCTGTACCTGGTGCGTGTTCCGGGGTTCTGCTAGAGAAGGCAGGGAGAGGCGGGTGTGGAGGAGGAGGGGCAGGGGCGGCCTGCCCTTTTCCTGCCCAGGCCAGTGTCTACGCTACCTCTAGGCCCCCTGACCCAGCCGTGCACCCAGCTGGCCTTGGGGAGGAGCCTGGGGACCGGGATAGCTGGTTGTATATGGGGGGTATTCTGTGACTTTCACGTTCCCAGGTCTCCAGCCAGCCTGACTGGAGTAGGGTGGCCCGGGGATCCCAGAGGTCATGGGGTCGCAGAGCAGTGGCCGTTGGGGCCGCGAGATAACAGCCGGGCTGGGAGCCATTGGTGCCCTGAGCTCATGCGCCCAGTGCACCAGCGGCTGATGCTCATGTTGGGTCTTGTGCCCGCGCTGCCCGGGGTCTGCGTGTGCTCCGGGAGGCGGACTTGGACGCGAGGCCAGCGGTCCCGTGCTGAGTCCGCACGTGGGACGGAGGCCCCTGCACCCCTGAGCGCATCCTGCTGCACCCACCCAGGGGCCTGGGGACGAGGAGCCCAGGCTGTGTCCACACCGAGTGAGGCTCCCACAGTTCCGTGTCCATCCCCTCCTGGGACAGTCGGGGGAATCTGAGACCAGGAGAGTTGGGGACTGGCCCAGGGCCCGAGGGGTGGGCCGAGTCCAGAAGAGAAGGGAGGGTTCAGTACCCCGAGGCCAGGGTTTGCTTTGGGGATGAGAGCCCCTAGGATCCTGAGGGGCCCCCTGCGCACCTCTCCCACGTGGGGCCCTTTCCTCTGTGCGTCTTGGGCACAGGTGTGGCGCATGCGTGACCTCATGTTTTCTCCCACCCATCTAACTATGCTTGGTATGCAGAGTACATTTTTGTAGTACAGTATATGAGAAACTTAGCAGTGTTACCTGTGGAATGGAGCAATGAGGTAGATGACATAATTTAAAACATTCTGGATGTTGTGAGATTATTTTTATAATACACATAGCTTTTTTAATTTTCAAAAATAGTTTATACATTGAAGCAATGTGAGAAAAGACACTTTTAATGTTTCTTTCAACAGGCTAAAAAATGTAGGGCTAATTTTTTTATTTAAAAGACATCATTTTAGAAGTAATTATTTTATTGCTGATTGTCTATAGTTGCAGAGAAAAATTCACAAAGTGTAAATTAAGTAGATTACTATTTAGAATGTGCTTCACCTGAGCTTGGGAAATATTTTGTGACTCTGTAGAGATGGGTTTGTTTATTTCGTAAATATAACTGAGGAAAAACAACTGTATGATAAAAAATAGTTACCTTTTAATTGAGAATAGTTACGTATTAGTTGAGTTACTTATTAATATTCCTTCTAATACAGAACTTCAATCTTGGCGAACGGTATGAGGACTTCGTTTGGTTCTCCTGCCCTCTAGTGGTCATTTATCAAAATGCAGAGAAACTTGTATTAGGTGAACCCCTTGAAATTATACAACCCAGGTGTGGGGATCAGGTTCCGAATTTTGGAGATTAGAGGAACCTGAGAAATTTTCTGACTTGATTTCCTCATCTTTGTAACATAAACACCATGTGTCGATTACATATTCCCTTGAGATTACTGATATAAAATTCAATTCTGGCATCTCTTGACTATTTGACCTAGTAAATTATCCAAAGCTAAAGTTATTTTCTGTAAATTTTTTTACATATATGGTATAATCTTAGATCTTATCGCTATTTCATAAAGGTTGTTTTGCAAGTAAATACTTTAAAATGTACTTACACTGTTTCCTACTATTAGGTAAGTCCATTATACACTGTATTTTTTATTCCTCATAACTACCCCGTACACTTTGTGAAGTACACGCTATATTATATATTATTCTGATTTCATGAGGAAATAAAGTGATACTGAGGGGGGCTGATAAGACTGAGGAAGTGGTACACCGGGCCTGAAAGACTGAATTTTGTGTCATGACTTTCTTTCTTCTAAAAATCCATATAGTTAATTAATTTTGAATTGATTTAAAATTATTTAACCAGAATAAGTTGGTCATGTTTTAACATATTAGTATGTTTAAAGCAACATTTGTGTATCACATTCGTTAATATGCTAATGTATGCCAGCCTCAAAGACCTAGGTTCTTCTATAAAGTTTAAGAACCAGGCCCCATGATTTTAGAGAGGGTGAGTTTTTAGAAAGTCTAAAAAGAGGTTTTCCATTTTAACTGAAGAATTTAGAAGCACAAACTAGAGCTTCGTGTCCTTTTTCATGGTAGATAGCAAAGAGATGCTTGTGGGCTAAGAAAGTGCACCCAGCAGAAGAGTTACATGGTATGGAATTAAGAGTATGATTTCAGATAAGAAGGATAATTAACTTCAAAAGGATTTTTCATTGCTATGGAACTCCAGACTAAAAATATTTAAGCCCTTTGCTTAAGATAGCTTCACTACAAAATCCCTTGGGCATGCCTCTGATAACCAGGTCTAGGTCAGGTCATTTCTGATTAAGCCATCTGGCATCAAGACAGGTCATCCTGGTCATTCTAGCCAGTAATGACTTTCCCTCCCCTGAATTTCTATCTCGTTTATGCTGCTCATACATATGACTTCACAGATCGGAACAATGGGACAATCCTTAAGAACAAAAGAAAGACAATCATCCTATAAGAAGAGTTAAGCCCATAAAATCCACATATAATGAATTAGGTTAGCAGCTTATAAAATAACCAGAGATGCATCTGGATGTGTGCGACTTCACAGGATCAAAGTGACTGAAGTTTTAGGGAAGTAGAACAGACTCAGCTATAAATAGGGAAGCGCAAATGTGGGGCCAGTTGTACTGTGTCCTGTGTGAAGAGTGTTTAAAATATTTATGTAACTGTTTTGATATTAATTTAATAATAATAGCTATGTCAAATATTTAAAACCCATTTGTTATAAGTATTAATGCAAGCAATTCTCACCCCAACCCCCAGGAGATAGCTATTCTTGTTAACCACACATTCATGATGAATAAACTTAGGCACAGATGAAGTTAAGTAACTTCCAGGATTTCAATCTAGTAACTGATGGAGCAGGAGTCATTTCTGGGCTCTAGGGTCAGCACACATAAATACCCAGTATACTGCCTAATTTAAGATGGTCTACCCCTGTGATGGTTCATATATGTGTCAACTTGCCTGGTCCACGGGGTGCACAGATATTTGATCAAATATTATTCTGGGTGTTTCTGGATGAGATTAACATTTTAATTGTAGAGTAAAGCAGATTGTCCTCCCTAATGTGGACAGGCCTTATCCAATCAGTTTGGAAGCCTGAATAAAACAAAAAGGTTGACTCTTCCCTGAAAAGGCCATCCTCCTGCCGGATGGCCTTTGACCTGGGACAATGGTCTTCATCTACCTTCAGACTTGGGACTCAGACTGGAATTTATACCATCTTGGTCCTCAGGCCTTTAGATTCAAACTGAATTACACCATCAGCTCTCCTGAGTGTCTGGCTTGTTGACTGTTGATTTTGGAACTCCTCAGCCTCCATAATCGTGCGAGCCAATTCCTTATAATAATGATTATATATGTATATGTATAAAACACACATATAGAAAACCCTCATGTGCTATAAGCTCCCCCAAATGAGGAAATGTATGTTATTTTTCCACTATACATTCAGCACCTGTTACAATTCTGCTGCAGTGCAGGCTTTCCAAATTAAGCATGGGTCATTGAAGAGAAGTGCCCACAGAGCAAGGATTTGCTCTTATTCTCTTCACAAAGCACTGTCTGGGAAACAAAGGGACCAAAACTTGGGGAAGAGGAAGCATTCTTTCATTTATTCACCAGTCACTTATTGTGTATGTAGTATGAAACATCTATCTTGTGCTGGGTGAAAAAATACGGAGATAAAATATACAATTACTGCCTCACGGACCTCACACTCTTTAGATGACAAGTAAAACCTAAGCGGATAAAATCCTAATTCACAGGGTGACTTCCACATTAATCTGAAATGGGTATGGACCTAATAACGCAGCTTCAAAATCTATAAATCCAAAGCTGATAGAACTGAAAAGGGAAAGAGCTCCACAACCATGGAGATTTCAATATGCTGCTCAGTAACGGACAGATTGAGCACACAGAAAAGCAGAATAGAGAAGCGCTGCACCCAAACAAAGCAGAAGGCCCATTATTTTCAGAAGCACCGTTACATTCACCAAAAGAGACCGTATGCCGGCCCATAAAACGAGTTTGGGTGTGTTTAAAAGGATTGAAATCGTACAACATTCGCATTCCTCCTGGCCGCAAAGCCTCTCCTCTCCAGGTGCTAGTGGAGAGAACTGGGAAGGTGACAGGCAGCGCCTGTTTGCAAGTATTCGGAGCTGCGCTAAACCAGCGAGAGATTGTTAGAGCATGAGAGATTGTGGGGGAGGAATAACGCACAGGACTCGACTCCTTGCCATGACCGTGCGGAACAGGAGGTCTTATCGTTCAGGATTCGTCCCCCGGTTTCTGGCGTGGGTAATTGGACGGATGGTGAGCCATTTCCCAATAAAAAAATAGAAGACAGGCCCCCTCCATTCTTCTCTTCCTGCAACAAAAATGATTGCTCTACGACCCTTCCTTTTCAAGTCCCGCCCTTTTACGTGCCCGCCCCGGAGAGTAGTCGAAAGACCAAATACTGCCGGAAAGAGCGACGCCACATTCCAAGGAGCGGAAGTAGATTTCCCGGAAAGCCGTAAAGCGCGCCCCTCTTCCGGTTAACGACAGCCGTACCGACCGTCGCCGCCGGCCGTCCTCCGGTAAGTTCCTGTGCGGGGCTGTTTGTAATTCAATTTTCTCTTCGATTCCCGGCACTTCCTTGTCGTCGCCCTCTTCACCTTGGATCATGTTCAAGAAATTTGATGAAAAAGAAAATGTGTCCAACTGCATCCAGTTGAAAACTTCCGTTATTAAGGGTATTAAGAACCAGTTGATAGAGCAATTTCCTGGTATCGATCCGTGGCTGAATCAAATCATGCCTAAGAAGGATCCGGTCAAAATAGTGCGATGCCACGAACACATAGAAATCCTCACGGTAAACGGGGAGTTACTATTTTTTAGACAAAGAGAAGGGCCTTTTTATCCAACGCTAAGGCTGCTTCACAAATACCCTTTCATCCTGCCCCGCCAGCAGGTTGATAAAGGAGCCATCAAGTTTGTGCTCAGTGGAGCCAATATCATGTGTCCGGGCCTGACATCTCCCGGAGCTAAGCTGTACCCCGCCGCGGTGGAAACGGTGGTCGCAATCATGGCAGAAGGAAAACAGCACGCCCTGTGTGTGGGAGTCATGAAGATGTCTGCAGAGGAAATCGAGAAAGTCAACAAAGGAATCGGGATCGAAAATATCCATTATTTAAATGACGGGCTGTGGCACATGAAGACGTATAAATGAGCCTCAGAAGAAATGCGCCTGGGCTAAACATGGACGTCGTGCAGTATCTGTTTGTGTGTGGCGGCATGAAGATGGCACCTCTGTGGATAGCAATTCAGCAGACGCTAAAAACCGGAAATAGACGAAGTAAAGCTTTGGAACGAATCCATATGTCTGTGCATGTGTCATTGTATGTGCGTGTGTCTGTGTGACTGTGTATGCCTGTGGATATGTGAGGATGTGTGTGTGTTTGTGTGTGTTTACAGGGGAGTGATTAGATTTGCTGTCTTGTCTGTTTAAGCAGATGTCAGTTCAAACAGGTAAATTATCTTAGAAAAATAGATTTCAAAGTCAAGAGCGTGCAGTTGCTAGATGGACGCAAGTTGGGAGAAGAAAATGACTAGAGAGAGACCCTAAACAACTCTATTCATATGACCGTTTAAGGGATGAGTACTAGAAACAGAAAATCCGGTTGAAAGTACACAGCGGTCATTATTGGTTGTCCATCCAACAGAGTAGCCCTCTCCCTCCTTGGTGGCATAGCTCTGTCCATCCCTTTTCCACACGAGTCTGGAAAATGCTGATTAGTCAAGGCCTGTCACGGTGTTCTATTTCCCTATGAGATGGATTCATTTGTAGGTGGGCGTGGGGCCCAAGGCCAAGGAGGATCTTCTGTTTAGGAACCCATGGGAAAATGAGGGTCCTTCCTCCCATGGTTTTGAGTCATTTATAGGTGGGACCACTAAAAGAAAGGTGCATGGGGAGAAACTCTCCCTACTTTGGATGGACATTGGCATATGAGTTTGCTCTTGCCAGACACACACACACACACACACACACACACACACACACACACACACACACACACACACACACTTGATTAGCATAAAGTCTGAACATGGTAAAGTTGAAAATAGAAAAGAGTGCCCTTGGTTATCTATGAACCAATGATTAATCAACTATGCAGTTTCCATGTATTGGGACCTCTTAAGGGGTGTAACTAAGTTCTGTGAAATAATAAAATTTTCTTATAGATTACTTCATTTGTACTTGAGTTTTCTGAAATTTAAAGCTAAAGAGCTCAGTTTTTATAGAGTGGCATCATAGACACCCAACTGAAAAATATCTTAAACAGGGATAAAATAGCTCAGCTGAAAGTTCATCAGTGACTTTCACATTAGCAGGTTCAGTGAAATTCATTTGAAAGCAAGATAAATTGCAGTAGATCGGGGTGAATGGGGAGTGAGAAGGTTAAGGTGTGGGAGTTTACACTTCATGTTATCATTTACAGAATTTTGGGAATTAAAAGGTGGGTGAAAGGAAGGTCAGAGTCAAGATAGTCTGTTTTGGAGTTTATATTATTTTGCTTGTTATTTTAATTGTTTTTGTTTTTTTCTTTCTTGTGGCATGTTTGTTAGTGGGGTATCTGAGTATATTTATATACTGAGGGAAAGATTCACTAAGAGAGGGATACTTGATGGGGATTTAATCAGTGGAATAGGAAAGCAGAAAGGAATGGCTCCAAAAGCAGGGGTAGAGGACGGCCTTCTGTCCTCAGAAATCTGCACAAATGAAACACATTTTCTGTTTCTAGTACTCATCCCTTAAACGGTCATATGAATAGAGTTGTTTAGGGTCTCTCTCCAGTCATTTTCTTCTCCCAACTTGGGTTCATCTAGCAACTGCACAAAAGATAATGGCACTGATTAATCTGCACCACAGGCTTGTCATGTAACAGCTCTTAAATACTCCTCTTCAAAACACTGTTTTTTCCTTAAAGGCTTAGGGCTTTTGCCCCTATTAATTCTTCACCCAAATCAGCACCATTAAGTCTGGTCAGTGGTGGATACCTGTGGAGGGTCTCTGAACGTCTCGTGATAATCTGGAGCACCCAGGCCTGACGAACACTGATGGAGACAATCAAGTAAGCAAACTTTCAGTTCTTCTTTTACCATATTCTAACTATCTCCACCAAAAATTGAACAAGGACCCTCTGGATCTACTCTAAGCCTTCTTTCAGGTCTCTTCTCTTCCTTCTCTTATTCCATCCTGGTTCACTTGGTCCTATTGGATGGTGTTGTAATCCTACTGAACAACTCAGAATGGACAGCCTGTATATAAACTGGGAAGTGGATGGAGATCAAGAGTTCTATGAACCTCCTGGAATTTCACACAAAATCTGGTGTGTATGTGCGTAGATAACTGTATTTGGTAAAGCATTCTCTACATTGATCATGTGTTTAAGGTGACCTGTGAGCCAAAAGGGTATTATGAACAATTAAAGTAGAAGAGGATCCCCATCTACTTCTTGGCTAATGCCAGTGCATAGTTCAATGATAGGATGCTGGATAATGAAATACAAATTACAGTCATATCTTATCTCAAGAATCTACCCACTCCAGTGCCATGTAACCCAGAATAGTTCAATAAACATTATTGGGTACTTACTGTAGGGCGGACACTGGGCTAGGAGTAAGGGACAGAAAGAGAAATATACTATTACCTTAACTTTTAGGAGCTTGGTCTTGTTAGGAAGGCAAACTTAGATAATTTCACTTTCTTATATTCGTGTCTGTATATAACCTACATATGGTAAATAACTACCTATTACAACATAGCATGAATGAATGAGGGAAAGCTGTCTCTCCCTAGAGAATCAAAGAGGGTTTCTGAATGACAGGTTGTTTGAGTGGGGACATAAAAGATGATTAAGAATATTGGGAATTCCCTGGTGGTCCAGTGGTTGGGACTCTGTGCTTTCACTGCTGAGGGCCAGGGTTCAGTCCCTGGTCAGGGAACTAAGATCCCACAAGCCAAGTGGTGTGGCCAAAAAAACCTTCATAATGAATATGGTGAAAAATTACAGTAAAAGATACAGGGCGAGCAATGCAGTAGATTCACAGAAATACAAGCAGTTTGGCTTTTGTAGGCCGTGATTTTCCTGAAAAAGGTGAGAGGAGATGAAGCTGGAGGCCTATGGTAGAGGACCCATTTTTAATATGCTAAAGAATTTATATACTTAAGGGACTTCCCTGGTGGTCCAGAGGTAAAGAATCCACCTTCCAATGCAGGGGATGCAGGTTCGATCCCTCGTGAGGGAACTAAGATCCTACACGTCGTAGGGCAACTAAGCCCGCATGCCACAACTGCTGAGCTAACGTACCTCCATGAGAGAGCCCACATGCTGCAAACTACAGAGCCCAAGTGCTCTGGAGCCCACACGCCACAGCTAGAGAGAGGGAAACAAAAAAAAAAACCTGCATGCCTCAACTAGAGAGAAGCCTGCGTGCTGCAACAAAAGATCCTGCATGCTGCAACTAAGACCCAGCACAGCCAAATAAATAAATATTAAAAAATTTATATACTTGACAATTTAAATCGGTCTTTAAAAGGCTGCTAAAAAAGAATGAGACATGAACAATATATTTTGGATAGATGATAATGCTGAGGATGGGTTCTAGTGGGGATAAGACTAGAGAAAGTAATTAATATTGCAGCATTATAGGTATTTCAGGCAAAAGATAATGGCATTGATTGAAAGGATTTGAACTATTCTAAAAATGTTGTGGAGGAAATTTTCCTAAGACATTAAGGGAACCACCAGCTCACTTAAGAAGAAATGGATAACTACAATAGTACTATATCTATTAAAGTACATAATTAAATTTGTAGTTAAAATTCTACAAACAAGGAAAACTCCAGACCCAGAAAGTTTCACTAGTGAAATCTACCAAACATTTCAGGAAGAAATAATTTAAAAATTATAGAATTTCTTCTACAGTAAAGAGGTTTAGGGGATACTTTCCAACTCATTTTATGAGGCCAGCAGTACTGAAAAATCCAAACCAAAGACATGGCAAAACCCCCCACAAAACTATAGACCAATATCCATCTTTATATAAACACAAATACTGTTTAAAAAATGAGCAAACGGAGCCCAGCAATATGTAAAAATGGCAAAACGGATTTATTCTGGAAATGGAAGCTTGGTTTAATATTTAGAAATCAATGTAATATGCCATATTAATAGATTAAAGAAGGAAAAGCATAAGTTACTCCCACTAGATGCAGAAAAAAACATTTGACATAGTTCACTATTAATTCATTCACTGAAAGAAATCTTCCTCAACCTAATAAAGTAGGTTTATAAAATACCTACAGCTCACGTATATTTATTGGTGAAAGACTGAATGTTCTCTTCCTAAAATCAGGAACAGGACAGAAATGTCACCTATAACTCCTTCTGTCAGTCATTTTAGGTAGTGATTCAGTAAAGGAAGACCAAAGAAATAAAAGGCATACAGCCTGCAAATAAAAACCAAAATTGTTTCTACTCACAGACAACTTAGTTGTCTAAGTAGAAAATCCAAAGGAATGTACAAAATAAGCCATTAGAACAGATACATGAGGTTAGCAAATCAATATTTAAAAATCAGTTGCATGTCTACATGCCAGCAATGAACAATTGTTGAAATTTAAAAATAGACCATTTTCAGTAGCACAAAAAAACTTGAAATCCTTAATCAAACAGTATGTCCATGATCTGTATGCCAAAACCGCAAAACACTTATGAATGAAACACTGATTAAAGGGCATTTTCATAAACACAGAGGTTTGATCTGTTCAGGAATAGGAAAGTGATAATGTCAATTCTCCCCAAATTAATATAGAGATTTAATACAATTTGAGTCAAAATCACACAGGCTTTTCATAAGAATTGGCAAACTATTTCTAAATTTTTGTTGTTGTTGTTAAATTTATTTATTTATTTATTTCTGGCTGCGTTGGGCCTTCTTTGCTTCACGTGGGCTTTCTCTAGTTGCGGTGAGCAGGGGCTACTCTTTGCGGTGCGCGGGCTTCTCATTGCAGTGGCTTCTCTTGTTGCAGAGCATGGGCTCTAGGCATGCAGGCTTCAGTAGTTGTGGCATGTGGCCTCAGTAGTTGTGACTTGCGGGCTCCAGAGCTCAGGCTCATTGGTTGTGGCGCACAGGCTTAGGTGCTCCGTGGCATGTGGGATCTTCCCGGACCAGGGCTTGAACCCGTGTCCCCTGCATTGGCAGGCGGATTCTTAACCACTGCACCACCAGGGAAGTCCCTAATTTCTAAAATTTTAATGGCACTTCAAGGGGACAGAATAGTCCAAACCATTGTGAAAAGGGAGAACAAAGTTGGACGGCTCACACTTCCAGATGCCAAAACTTCCTATAAAGCTGCCGTAGACAGTGTGGTCTTAGCAAAAGGACAGGCTCATGAATCAAGGGAGCTGAGCAGAGTGCCCAGATGGACCCGCTAAATATTGTCAATTGATTTTCTACAAAGTTGCAAAGGTAATTCCATGGAGCAAGAATAGTCTTCTCAGCAAATGGTGCTGGGGGCATCCATATGCAAAAATATTGAACTTTGGCCCTTACTTTACAATGTAAATAAAAATTAACTCAAAATGCATTGTAGACCTAAATGTTAAAACGTATCAAATTTCTAGAAGTAAACATAGGAGAAAAACTGTGAGTTTAGCAAAGATTTCTTAGATTTAACACCAAAAACACTACCCTTGTAAAACAATTTAATTAATTAATTAATTTATGGCTATGTTGGGTCTTTGTTGCTGCACGCGGGCTTTCTCTAGTTGCGTCGAGTGGGGGCTACTCTTTGTTTGAGGTGCATGGGCTTCTCATTGCAGTGGCTTCTCTTGTTGCGGATCACGGGCTCTAGGCCTGCAGGCTTCAGTAGTTGTGGCTCGTGTGCTCTAGAGCGCAGGCTCAATAGTTGTGGTGCATGGGCTTAGTTGCTCTGTGGCACGTGGGATCTTCCCAGACCAGGGCTCGAACCCACGTCCCCTGCACTGGCAGGCAGATTCTTATCCACTACACCACCAGGGAAGACCCCAAAACACTACCTTTAAATGAAGAAATAGAATTAACTGAAATTAAGAACTTCTAAGTTTTTAAAGACACTGTTAAGATACGGAAAAGACAAACTGTATACTAAAAGAAACTATTATCAAAACATATATTTAATAAGTCATTAGCATCCAAAATGTATATTTTCAAAATTCAGTGATGAAAAAGCAAGAAAAAAACAGGCAAAATGTTTGACAGACACTTCACTAAATAAGATATATAGGAATAGCAAGTAAGCACATGAAAAGATGCTCAACATCTTTAATAATTAGAGAAATTAAAATTAAACCACAGTGAGATACACTACATACAAACAACAACAACAGGAAAGGCTGGCCGTGTACGTGTTGGCAGAAATGCTGAGCAAATGGAACTCTCATCCATTGCTGCTGGGAATGCAAGTGGTGTAGCCAGCTGTGGAAAGGAAATGTTTATAGAGGCTGTATTTGTAATCCCCCCAAACTTGAAACACAGTAAAGGGACATTCCTAGCAAAGGGACATTCCTACCATTGCCATGTACTTATCCGCTCTCAATCTTTATTTTAATAGGAATCTCTCAACAGCAAACATATTACAAATAATGACCAATAAGGATGTTGGATATTACAAACTGAGGTTTTCATATTATGAGGATTAATGATAGTGAACATATTGGCACATTTTTCACCTCTCTGCACTTTCTCAATCTTTTAAAAATCAAGGTCTATGTTAATCCTGGGACCTCAGTCCTTCAGTTCATCCTCACATGATAAACTCCAGGAAAACTTCAAAACACTTAAAAAGAACATGATTGCAATTCTTTTTTTTTTTTTTTTTTTTTTTTGCAGTAGGCGGGCCTCTCACTGCTGTGGCCTCTCCCTTTGCAGAGCACAGGCTCCACGACCATAGCTCACGGGCCCAGTTGCTCCGTGGCATGTGGGATTCTCCTGGACTGGGGCAAGAACCCGTGTCCCCTGCATCGGCAGGTGGACTCCCAACCACTGCACCACCAGCGAAGCGCCATGATTGCAATTCTTGTGTGCTCTTCCAGCAGAGCTAAATTCAGGGTATAAATATTTTCTTTAAAAATTCAGTTGGCTCAACATATTTTCAAAGGAGGAAATTCTGAGGCTTTGAAAAGCACATCTGTGTTACAGAGAAAACATTTATTAAGCAGGAAAAGTCTTTCTGACTCTGCAAAACAACATTTTCAGTTGCATGTTTTGGGGTTATCTCTGTCCGAAGCCTTTTTTTCTTCAGTCCGAATGATGTAGAAAGGTGCACAAGCAAGTCATGGTTATGTCAGAAGCTTAGACCAAATATGATATCAAATGGTTTTCTTTGGGCAAAATAATGCTTTTAAAAGTAAGCCCTGCATTTACAGTCTGTTGAGGATTTGAGCTGACTATGACCATGCCTTTCAAAATCATGAAGTGAGCAGCCACTCCAAGGGCTCCTTATATACATACCGACTAGTGGTCATTATGTCTCTATTCTTTTGAGGTCAAATGACAGTTGATTTTAAAAAATTTGTATTTACCTCTATATCTCAGTAAAAGTCTATAAAAATGTAAAAAAAGAATGAAAACATGGGTGCATGTAGAGGGCATTAGCCTAAGAAGGACACGTTCTTAAAACCATTGCAGATTCTCAGACCAGAGAGAGCTGTGATTTGTCGTCATGTTTATCGGTTATGCTGTTTTTTTCCTTTCTTATTAACCTTCCAAGTTGTACTAGATGACATTCGAGAAGCTGCACTAAGGTTTTGAGTATCACTCTCTTAATTACAGGTAAAGCACCACTTTGGTGAATGTGGTTTATAAGTGAGCCCTTAACCAAGCAATGCCCTCATTCTGGTGATGCACCAAAGAGGCTTAGGTTTATTGCTTTTGTTAAAATTCAGTTTAATGTACTCTTACTCTCAATTAAAGGATGCTGTTTCGCACTACCTATTTGTAGATGAACGCAGGAGAAATTCCCTTGAGCTGTGTATACTTCCCCACAGGATTAGGTGGTTACTAACTCTCCATAGCTGCTAATACCCTTTACCCCATCCTTCTTTTCCTGGTGCCCCTTTCCCCAAACCTACACAGCCCTTCCTCTTCAGCCTCCCCCTCTCCCCATATACCCTTTAAAATATTCATAATTTATGAGAACAGTCATCTGAGATAGGATTATAACCTCCATTTTTGGAGCTGACAACTTGAGGCACACGGAGAGGCAAGGCTAATTACCCAAAGTCACAGAGCCCCTGAATGGTGGAGATAGGCTTGGGTCTCAGACATCTGACTCCAGCATCCGGGTGCTCATCTACAGAAGACACCAGAGTATCTCCCCGCCTGATTCAACGTGCTGTTTCACTTGTTACCTCACCCTCAGGGACATGCAAGAATTTCTGTTAGTTTCCTCTTACTGAGAAAAAAGTCACAGTCTTAGTTTTCATCTCTAAAAGCTAACCATCCCACTTCACTCTAGCCAACCTGTTTTATTCAATCTCTCACAGACTTTTTGTGGACATTTTGGAGTCTAGCTTAGGTTCAAATTATTCTTTTAACTTGAGTTTTCTATTCCCTGTTGGCCTAACTATTATATACATTATCACTTTTCTTCAGAACTTAATGAAGGCTTGCATTTCCTCTATTAGATTCTCCTTTATTATTCCCCTCACCAAAAGTCGAATCTTCTGAGATCTTAAGAGAATGTAATGTCTGTATATCTTATTTTGTCATTTTATCACGTTGGCCTCAAGGAATCATATAAAAGTTTCATGGATTGTCATCTACTAGCAAAACCGCAGTGCTGGTTATGTTAGAACTGCAAAGCAGTGTGAAACAGGGTTTTTGCACTCAGTGAATTTATATATACATGAAGTCAAGATATAAAGGTGAATTTTTTTTTTTTTTTTAAGGTGAATTTTTAAAAATACTTTTTAAAAACCAAAACTAGGAATAAGACAAGATGATACCAAAGTAGCTGGCACTACACAGATGTTCTTTGTGAGGACAATATCAATATATGTGTAAAGAGGAGGGAGAGGTAACTAGTGTCCTGACCAGTCCAGAAAGATTTATGGAGGAGACAGATGAAACCGTAAACATGTCACAGAAGAAAAGTGTAGTGGAAGTGGAATGTAAGAATGGAAAAGGTGGATTGAAGCCACATAGAGAGTGCTTTGAGTTCTCAGTCAGCGCATTCACTTGAAGGTAACAGGTCACCTGGGCTTTTGAGCCCAGCAATGGAATGTTGATTTTGAAAGTGTCTTGCAAGAGAGACTATAGACGTGGGAAAGTCTGCGTGCTGTAAATATGGAGGGTTGAGACCCTGAGTGCAGGAAGTGAGAGAGAGAAAGGTGGGAAAGTCATGTCTGTGGGTTACATACCCATTGTTGTTTTTGTGTGTGTGGTGTGAGACTGTGTGTGCACACGATTTAGCAGGAGCAAGCTGTTTGAGAATTGAACAGGCCAACTCTACATGGACGTTTCCCTACAGAATCCTCAAATAATTAGCAGTTCAATGGAGACAGTGAAGTCTGTTGTCTGATACCTGTAGCCTGGCAAGAGTGGCTCCGCGATTGACAGTCCCCACTCTCACCTGCTGGGCTGGAGTTACTTGGTGTTGCCTTAGTGTCTGAACTGTGTCTTTTTACCCCATCTTGTACTAAACATCAGAAAGAACACCATCCATGTGATTAGGGAACATCTGTTTGTTCTTTTTTCCCTTTCAACAGCAATGAGAACTACAAAAGCCTCGATCTTTTTAGCGCTAGGAACACGGATGATTTAAAATATGGATGATGGAATTTAGGTACAATAAAATTAGTGCAGAAATCTAGCTATAAATAAACACCAAAGAAGAATAAAATACAATGTGCAGGATTTTTCACATCAAACTCTAGTTCAGGGATAGATTATGCATATGTTCATGTATTTAAATACCTGAAAATTAAGAAATATGTGACATATAATATGCACAAACTCTAAAGTATGAAATTTATAGTAGAATAGCTTTGTAGTATATTTTATTCCCTTAGAATATTTTAAGATTTTAATGTAATAATGAATTAAACTATTAACAATGAAAACAATTTTATGAAGCACATTTGTCAATTTTAATACACAATCCAATAATCAGTAATAATGGAGAAACCCTCAATACTTCTGATAGCTTTAAAAAAATCATAGCCTTTCCTTTTAGACTTACAGCCAGAACTCTGAATAAGAATTAGTTATTTTTAACATTAGAAAATACAGTTTTAATTAAGGACTGGGAGTTTACGCAGGAAAGGACCCCTTCCCTGCTCACCCACCCCTTCACCACGCTACACACATTAAGTCTTTTCATTGAAAACAAATATTTCGAGCAAGGTAATCATACTAGTGCATAAAAGACAAACTGCCTCTTTTTTGGGGGGAAGGGGTAGAATTGGGAGTGAAAATACAATAAAGAGATGTAGGTAATTAGTTGGAAGAAATAATAGCCTTATGCTGTTAATGAAATTTCCAAACTTCATCTGAAACCGTTGACTTAATTTATGTATTAATTTATTCTTACATTAATTCATCTGACAACTACTAATTAACACCTACCATGAAATGGAAATTAAAATACTTAGGCAAGCCTTTTTGGCCGCAATTGCCCTAGTAGAAGCAAAGCATTGCCGGCCATCTTAAAGATTGGGGGCATCTCCAGGAAGGCACAGTGTGGGAGTGGGGTTGGTTCTCACAGGGCTGTGCCTGCAGACCCGTTACGACTCAAGGTGAGGTGGTGGGGGTGTCTCATCTCTGCCTCGTTCTTTCTGCTTTGCTCTCTTCCTTCCTTGCAAACCAGTCGCTCTGATTTTGGAGTACATGAGTCAGAATTGCCCGGACTGTTCTCCTGAGTTGGCCCCCTGTGGACGCTGGTTAGTGTCTGAAATCCAAATCCAAGTTCCAGGAAGAATGTGTACCCTTGGCGTTGCTTTGCTCCTATCACCCCTCGGTTCATCAGTTACTGCAGCAGCCTCCTGCCCTCCCTACTCTGGTCTTTTATTTTTCCCAGACAGTCTTCCCTGCTGCCATCAGATGGATCCTTCTGACATTCAAATCTGATCGTGCCTCACACCTAGCTTTTAAGTCTTAACAGGCTGCATATTACTCTCTGGTTAAAACAGGGATGTCTTAAATGGAGTGCAAGGCCCTTCCTGATTCAGCCTCTGCGAATTCTTAGGTCTCCCCTCTCACCAGCTTCACTAATTCTAGCCCTCTCTGCTACAGAAACCCTGAATTTGTAGTTTTTCTAAGGCACCATGCTGTCCCCTGCCTTTGGGTTTTAACTTCTCTGTTCTGTCTGAAGAACTTCTCTATTCTGCCTACGCTCTCCCTTCATGTGGCTAACTCTTCCTCCTCCTTCTGTGTTAATTGCGTGTTGCATCCGGTACACTTCCCTGATCCCAAGTCTGAGCCACGGCCCCACATGCCCCCTCGCACCAGGTACCACTGCTGCTGCAGCCCGGGGCATCTGTACAGTTGTCTGCTCATGTGTCTGTACAATTTGTGAAAACTTGTTTCCACCTATTATATACTGTATTAGCAATAAATACTGATTAAATAGGGAAATAATCAAATCAGTGGAATCCATAATCAAATAATAGGATTTCCAGATGGGAAGGAGACAAGGATTTTAAAATCCCACCCCCTCACTAAGTGAACCAACTGCCACAGAATGCTGTTGTTTAAGGAAAATATACTGATGATTTAACTCAGAAGAAAACTGGTTGGTAAGTAATAGGAAACAGGAGGGGTTAACTTGAATGTGCTGGATGTTTGAAAAATACAATGTCTAATCCTGGTTCTTCCTGAACTTGTGTGAAATTAGTCAAATTCCTTACTAACATTAAAGGGTTGGTATAAAATTTAAGTAAAACAATACAAGTATTTAGAAGCTGTAGAAGTATCTCCCCAAAGAGTACAAAGTCTAAAATACCTTTATAAATATATATCTATATAAATCAATAAAATATGAGTAACTTGGGGGTTGACATTCAAGTAATACCTAAGGTATTAGCTCTTTTCTTGGAGTTCCTATGTTCAAATAGCCACATGCTTGTTCCAGGTGGTCACCCTCAATACGTGCTTCCCTGTTCTTCTGCATTTGGAATCAAATGAGAGAAAGACAAACCAAAAGGTAGATGGAGATTAAAATATTCACAGCCACAGAAGCAAATTCTGTGGGCAATTGCTGCTATTTGGCCCTGCCAGATTTATGCCCAGGACTTTATTTACCTAAAGGACAAATAGCTCAGTTGTGTGACAACGTTCTTACTAATACTATGACAAACCCACAACACTTAGTGTCAAGAACTGTGGGAATTAAGGCTTTGAAACCTCCTAGTCTTCATGATCAAGGCCAAGTCATTCATCCTTATTTGAAACTTGATTTCAATATCTGTAAATGGAAATAAATATACAAGCCCCCCACCCCCTTATATTTGCTTTGAAGACCACATTGATAATGTGGGAATTTAGTCCATGTATTTTTTTTTTTTTTTTTTTTTTTGTGGTACGCGGGCCTCTCACTGTTGTGGCCTCTCCCGTCGTGAAGCATAGGCTCCGGACGCGCGGGCTCAGTGGCCATGGCTCACGGGCCCAGCCGCTCCGTGGCATGTGGGATCTTCCCGGACCAGGGCACGAACCCACATCCCCTGCATTGGCAGGAGGACTCTCAACCACTGCGCCACCAGGGAAGCCCTAGTCCATGTATTTTTAAATGGTGTAGACATTTTATTAATTAAGCATTAAAACAGCAATAATGCATTGTAATATCCCTGACATGAGATTGGGTAACTCAAGAGACTACGTCCTGGCTGTAGGGCAGTTCGTGCACCAGCCCTCTATATACTTTGGTGATAAGTGTATCGTTCCAGAATTTGTACCTTGAATACATTTCTGTGCATTTCCTTCTTTTTCTTCAATATTTTAGTCATCCGTGCATTTGACTATCTTTCTTCTACTCATCATTTTATCGTATCGTATAATGAGAATTCATTTGGGTTCACTTCAGGTTTTTTCAAAATATGACCTAAATATAATCCAAGTAGATTCCATGTGTCCAAGCCTAAGTTACCTGGAAAACAGTAGTGCAGCTGAGAGAAGTACAGTGTTCTGTGGGCTGGTGTGGGCGGGAGAGGGTTTGTGTGCTCTTTTGTAGATTTGCTGGGTTGAGCGGATAGTGGGACAGCCACATTATATATAACAGTCACCTGCAGATTAGTGTGTGAATTTGAAGATAGATGTTAAAAATTAAGATGTAGTTTTGAGTGTCCTCAATGAACACTTATTATTTCTCTCTTTTTAAAGGAATAGCTTCCCAAAGCCTACCTTCTGTGACAATCTATTGTTTGGGCTTCCTTACTCTCTCCTTCCCCCTTTCTTAATACAATAACCTAGATTTTTGTCTCAGTATTTCCGCAACCTTCAAAATTGGTTTGTTCCAGGAGCAACTAGATGGCCCTGCAACCCTGGGCTCAGGCCTAAGCTCGGCAGTGCAATCCTTGCCCTGACCCCAGCCCTGGTCAAGTTGACTGTTTTAGGGGTCTGGGCAATTGCTCCTATTTGGCTCCGCCAGAATGATGCCAAGACTTTAAAGACTGGGGAAGAAACTGGGCAGCAGGCTTGGGACAACAGCGAGCAGATTGCAACCAAAAGGCAAGTCAGCCTGAATTTGAAGCCCAGTCATGCATGGGGGCGGATCCAAGAGGATGAGAAGAGCAGGAGGGGGGCTGTGATGAAACTGCTTTCGAAGCCTGAAATTCTTCTGACCTTTCAGTTATGTGTGTCCATAACTTTCCTTTATAGTTTTAGCCAAATCGATCTGTGGCTTGTGGGTTATTATTTTTGTTATGTTGTCACCTTTGCTAATATAATCAATGCATGAGGTTGAATTTACAGATTGCACGAGATATTCAAACCATACATTAGCATCACGTATCTCTAACTATATGCAAGGAACGCCCTGGCAATTTAATCCGAGAACTGCCCACTATAGGCACCTCTAAAATCATGTAGTTCAACCCCTCATTTCATAAAGGAGAAAACCGAGGCCAGCAAAAATAACTGAAATTGTCCAACTTAATAGACTTGGATAACGACATAGTTAAGATGAAAAAATCAGTTCTCTTTGGCATGGAAATCACTTCTCCCAGCACAGAGCATTTTCATTATGTTTTCCACATACTGTGAAATTAGCCAAGCAAGTAGCCAAGCTAAGCCAGTTGAGAGCACTTTGTGAAGTGAGGGAATACAGGAGCATCCTCTTGGGAACCCAGAGCCAAAGTTGAGGAAGAAACCATGAAGGAGATTAGCATACATGTTAGCCCTGGAAAGACATCTACCCACCTCACAGAACACAGCTGCAAAGACAAAATGAAAAGAGAGGAAAAGAAGGATGCAAATTAGCTGCCACCGCTCCCCCCCACTGATTTATTAATGTAACAAGTCCTGTGCTAATGCCTGGAGATGGAATGGTGAGCCGAGCCAGGCTCTGCCCTTACACATCCCGGTCTGGGTAGGAAGGGGAGTCTAGCAAAGAGACAATTATAACACAGACAGAAGGTAAGGTCTGTGGGTCAAGAAAGGAGCCCTCAGGGAACCCGCACCTGTCTTCAGACTGCAGGGTAGGGAAGGTTTAGGCAAGTGGAAGTCAGGGAAGAGCATTCGAGGCAAAGAGAAGAGCGTAATGAAGGTTTGTGGTTGGGAACAAAAGCCTAGGAAATGCAGAAAGTCGTGTTCACGTGGCTGGGTCGTGGATTAACAGAATGCTGAGTGATGCTAGAGGGGAACCAGTTCTCTGACAGAGAGACAAAAAAGCACACAGGAGTCCTTCAAAGGGTTAAACGTCTCCTGGGAGATAGTATGAATGAACCCTTCATTACAGGAATGCACCCAGTTTTCAGCTGTAATTTGGATTGCGACTTTGCAATTTGGAAAATCCTTTCCAAAGCAACTGAACTTTAAAGATTTTAAAGGCCATAGGCCAGAGAGCAAAAATATATTTTTGTGTTTGCTGATAGGTGCAAGACAGGTGGCTTTCCTTTCACATACTATAAGGCATTTTTAGGTTTAGAAAACTGGAATGCATGCTGAACAAAATTCCTGTGAACAATCATTTATCTGTGTCTTTGAAGAAACAAAAGATTGCTTTCTTAAAAATTGTATTACAGCAGAAGAAAAAAATTGTCTTCTCTACAAAGAGGTATCTAGATTATTGGGGTATTTAAACATTCCATTCCTGATATAACCAAGTCTCATTTATTCCAATACATTTAAAAAATTATGGTATACATGTATTTGCCAAGTTATGTCATGGGCACTCAGTATACTTTGAGTAAAAATAGCAGATGTCTGTATTTTCCAGTTTTATGTGAATCCACTAAACATATATAGTCCTATACTCAACTGTAATTTTCTTTCTAATTAAAAATATATGTTGGATACATATTTCCATGTTAAGCTATGTGTGCCTTATATATAGACTCTTTGGCCTCCTTAAAATAATATCTCCATAGTATTTATGGCTAACCAACCACCTGCCAAAATTTTGACATACTAAGAAATGGTCAATCTACTCCCCAAATAGCATGTTCTCTCAAATTTCTTAGTGGGCTTTGGACAGAATATTTCATTTCCTGTGACATTTTTTTGTTTTGGCGGTACGCGGGCCTCTCACTGTTGTGGCCTCTCCCGTTGCGGAGCACAGGTTCCGGACGTGCCGGCTCAGCCGCCATGGCTCACGGGCCTAGCCGCTCCGCGGCATGTAGGATCTTCCCGGACCGGGGCATGAACCCACGTCCCTTGCATCGGCAGGCGGACTCTCAACCACTGCTCCACCAGGGAAGCCCACCTGTGACATTTTTAACTCCCTTCGAGCCAGTTTCAAGAGTCCTAGCTTCTCAAAAGTAGCTATAAGGTAGGAAACTTGAGTTTAAATACATTTTGAATTCTGTTCAATTATTAGGAGGATGCCACAGTGCAAGTTCTATGAATGCCTTTAATTATCCCATTTAACCAAACATCTCAAACTTAGTGTGTGGAGTAGGATGAGCTCATTGTTCACAAAATGTCTCAAAACAAGCTTGATGCTCTGATTTAGCAAGGGCCTGTTATAGAGAGTAAGACACAATCATTAACTCTAAGAGGCTTAAGTTTAGTTGAGGAGTCAGAATTCATTTACATACAATATGTATTTACATACAATAATATGTATTCACATACATATTAAATGTATTTACATACAATAATACAGAAATATCATCGAAATGCTAAATTTATGGCACAGACTAGTTAATCGAGAGTTGCTGGGGCTGACTAAAATTAAAAATTCACCAAGCTCATGGAATGCTTGGCATATGATAAACTTTCAGAAATAATAATTAACAGTTAGTAGTAAAAAAAAAAAAAGTGTGTGTTTGTGAGAGTGTGTGTAATTTGGCTCCATAGACTTGCATTGAGAGAAAGAAACAAATGGGTAGAAACATCAGAATGAAGATTTTTTCAGTGCTATTGTTGCAGCAATTAAGACGAGATTATGAGAATTCCACCGCTAAAGTGGAAAGAAAAGGAGAGGATTCAGGGGTTTTTCTTGCTATGGTGGTGGATTATGTGTGATTGGCAAAAAACAAAAAGGAAAAGAGTAACCAGCTGATGGGAATCGCGGGGGCTTCTGTGTTAGTGGATGTCTCTGTGGCTGCGTCACCAATAGCAACAGTAACCGTCGTGCATAGTGGTGATAATGTGCTCAGTCGGGGTCAGAGGTTAGGGTTGAAGATGTAGGCTTTGAACAGCGCTTTGTGGTACTGGAGGCCTCGTGGTCTCAGCGGGATGGGTCGAAACTCAGAGAACACCACTCTTGATTGGGTGCAGAGCAACCGGCCCGCCCACATCTGTAGCTCTTCCTTTGTTTCCATGGTTCCTGTGGATTCATTTCAGCTCTGAACACGTCTTGCTTGTTATGAATTTGGAGGTCATGTTACTGACACGAATATGAATTCTAGGAAGTAAAGGTAAGCCACCAATCAAGATTGACCGATCTCATATTGGCCTAGGGCCCAAAGCTGGGACCAATGTGGGGAAAGTGATTTGAAACAGTGCTTGACATTCACGTAATAAGCTAGAAATGTCAATTGCTGCTTGAGGTAAACATTTATTTTCCAGAGTAAATGTTACAGCCCCTGCTTTTCATGACCCTGTGTCATTCAAGCACTTGTCTAAAGGCCAGAAATGCATCTTGGAAGTAGCTTTCATTCCTAATCCGTATTTGTGTTTAACTACAAAACCATTTAATCCACCCGCTCATTGTAATCAGCAAAACAGAGAACGCACATTTCCTTCATTATAAAAATAAAACAAAAGCTAGCACTTTTCTCTGCATTAGATTCCTTTTGAATACTAATGTATAAAAGCCCAGGTTAAATTAATCTCAGCTGTCAGAGTCACACTTGGCAAATGAATCATAAAATAGTTTCTTCTTCATGTGACATTTTAATTTGATAGCAAATTAAAATCTTAATAAGGGCTTCTAAAATGCACATGCATATATACATGCATAATCTCCTTTATTGGAGCTCAATGTCAAAATACGAATTATTTTGCTTTGTTTTTTTAAAATTGTGATTTTTAAAAAAGATTTTCCAGATCTTTGTATCTAGTGGTTTCAGACTGTCTATACCCTTGAATACTTTTAACTTACCTACAAAATAAGTTTTGGAAATCTTGCCAGAGTTGTTGGATAATGGTTTGTTCTTTTTTTAATCACAGAAAATTATTTATTAACTGTTTACTTAAATGATACAGAGATCAATGATACAATTCTCTACCTCCTAGCTTTCCTCAATAACAGTGGCCTCTCAGGGCTGGGATGTCACATGAAGAAATCAGAGGCCAATTACAGGGGTAGATTCCTGCTAGCTCTGTAGGTGCGACTCTCAAGGTACAGAGAGGTTACAGAAAGACACATCAGGAAACAGGTGGACACTTAGAGCTTCAACTCAGACATGTGAAGAGCTTGGAAGTTGTCATTACCATCCTCACGTCAGGAAAAAAAGATGAACTAACTGAAAAAAAATCAATGGTCTCAGGTCTAGGAACCACTCCAAATTCTGGAGAGAAACGTGAATCTGGAAAGTCAGAGCCAAGACCTACTTTCCTGGAACAGAACCCACTGGAGCCATAAACTGGTAGTAACACTTAAAGGGTAATTTTGGTGAATTGCTGGAAGCAGAGTATGGTCTAGCTTGAGAGTAAGAAGTTGGTGGAGACCACTGAAAAGGGCTTTACCTCCAGGAATTCTGGGAAAAGCCAAGGAAGAGCCCCTTGTGGCTCTGGCAGGGGAGAAGGAGAGTAATCTTTGAGAAAGACACCCAAGTGTTCTTCATAACAGAATCCTACTCTGTGGGGAGCAGATTATACCATCACCTTATTCCACCTGGGGAAAGACCACTGCCCTGACTCCAGCCCCCTCTAGACTTCCTGAAGCTAAGTAGCATGTGTGAAGGTCACAGCTCAGGGACACAGGCCTACCAAGAGACTGGGGTTTAATCAGAAGATAAAAGAGCACTTCTCCTCTCCTCCACCCCACAACTGCATCAGCAGGGCTCCTGTATAATAACAGCAGATTGTACGGGATTCAGACTCTAAGGAGGAATTCGTAGGGAAGCCCCAAAGACGTCAGGGGAGATAAAACCAATGGAACTAGAGGAATTTGAAGCCTCTGGTGTGGACAACCATAACAAACATTAAACATAGCCCGAACTGCACATGAAAGGTCTGTTTACCTCGGTTCCTATTACCCAGCACGTCATGTCTGGATTTCAGTAAAAAATCACAAGGCGTGCTAAAAGGCAGGAAAATTACAGTGTGGAAAGACAAAACGAGCATCAGAAAGATACTTACATATGGCACAGATTTGGGAATGTTTTCAAATAACTATGATTAAGCTCTAATGGAAAAGGTAGATAGCACACAAGAAGAGATGAATATGATTTTTTATCAACACAAATACAGAGCACCTGTGGATTCCCTGCCTCCATCCCTTCCCTTCCTTTTTTCAGGGCATCCAGACAGACTGCTTGAGTTTCTTGATGCCAGCTGGGTCTCTGATAGAAAATTGTATGTGCTCCTAAATGATCTTATATCCACTGTGGATGTTGAGTGGTGTCATTAAAACTAGATAAATCAATGTGATGAATGTAAAAAAAAAAGGGAGATGAATAATGGAAGAAGAGAGGTGGAAACTATCTGATGGGCTCATGAGCAGATGAGACACAGGCAGGGAAAGAATCACCGAGCTTGAAGGTATATCAACTGAAACTTTCCAAACTAAAGTGCAAAGAGAAAAAAGAACAACAACAACAAATTAAGAGAGGAAGGAAGGAGGGAGAAATATGACTGGTAGCTAGATTTTATAATATCTATGGTAATTTGGGGATTGGGTAAAAATAAAGGACAAAGGTCTAGTCAAGATCCCATAATCTTGAAATATTTAATAGATGACTGGATGCCTAAAGGACCACCCAGAAGCTAGGATCTGGGTGATTTAAGTCCAGCTCAAAGGGGCATATTTTAACTGAAGTTTACATAAGACATTTTTTTCTCCCAATGTCACATCTTCCTTTCCATCCTAATCTCAATTCTATTCTCTATGGGTCTGGGAGGGAACATTAAGTGCTAGGAAACATTAAGTGCCTTACAATTCAGGCTTCTCAGTTTCCTGGCAAGGGCGTCCAAACTTCGCATCCACGTGTGCAAGATAGCCTGGCAATGCTCCAGTAACTGTAACAGCCATATTACTGTCTGCGTATCTGGGACAATTAAAAGCAGACTGAAAATTGTTCTCAGACCCATTTTCCTCCATTTCAGTATTCCAGTATCTTTGTAGCTTTTTAAATAAAATATCATTTAAATATGGACTTTATAGATGAGAAATGTACAATGCTTTCAAAGTTACTGTGTTTTTAATAATAAATATTATACCATTTGCAAGCTCATGTTTTGATTTACATAAATTAATGCCTTGTGTTTTCCATAATACTTCCTGACAAAATTGCATTTGATACTTGATGACGAGGCTTACTTGGAGGGTCATCAATTCAGTCTTGCGATGATTGAATCTCTAAATGGAATAGTTGGCAGCTGTTTCTTAGCCTCGATTATATTTGGGTGACCTTAACTCTATCAGGGTATAAATAATACTCTATAAAAAATAGATATGTGACTACAGTTTTATATCAAACATGTTTGGTTTAGTTTGAAACACTGAAATATTATATGGCCTTTGCTGAGAGTCAAAATATCCTGTGGGGTTTGAGGTCATGGGCTCTGGAATAAACTTCCTGGGTTGAAATCCTGTCTCTATGCCTTGGAGGCTTTGTGACTTTGGGGAAGTAACTTAATTTCTACATTCCTCAGTATTTTCATATGTAAAATTGAGATAATAATAATACTTGCCTTGTTTAGTTCTCATGGGATTAAAGGTGTTAATATACATAAATCACTCTGAAAGGTGACTAAGTAAGTGCTCAGTGAGTATTTGCTGTTATTTTAAAACTGTCTTTGGTCTTGGGGCTCCCCATACATGCTGTTAAAGCCAATTGAAGATAAAGTATTTGTAGTCCTGAAAAACGTCGTAATGTTTGACTAACTGGTATTTTACTTGTCACCCAATGATGCAGAATTTAATCCGTATGTACAATGCTTCCTTCTGTAATTGTCATCAATGTATCTTGATGACTTTCCACATCTTTTTTGGAGTCCTGTCTTTTCTCAACTGGGCTCATCAGCAGAATTTCCCAGGTGCTTGTTAAACACAATGATTCCTAAATCTCTCATCTGGAGGTCTGGAATGTGGCACCTCAGAATCTATATTTTTAATAAGCACCTCAGATATTTTAATGACTACCTCAGTTGGAAAAAATACTGGTCTAAAACATATATATTAATTAAGGTCTACATCCTAAGACCATTGTAAACAAACATATTTTTCATATATATTGGAAACCATGTTAGAAAAATTAATCTCTGAGGTTATTGAGCCCTTGGCGTCTTTTGTGATCTATTGACATGGTTTAACTTGACTCTCAGTTGCTAGAACAATCCATTCTTTTCCATAATGAAGATGTGGTTAGCAGGATGTGCCCCCCCCCCCCATTCTAAAGATGTCTGCATCTGAATCTCCAGAACCTGCTAATGTGTTATGTTACATGGCAAGGGAGAATTAAGGTTGTAGATGAAAATAAGATTGCTAATCAGTTCACCTTAAAATAAGGAGAGTCTCCTAGATTATCCCACTGGGCCCAGTATAATTTCAAGGGTCCTTTAAAGTATAAGAGGGAGACAAAAGAGAAATTCAGAGTCAGAGAAAAATTGGAAGATGGAGGAAGGTGCCGTGAGCCAAGAATGCAGGCAGCCTCTAGAAGCTGGAAAAGATGAGAATACCGAGAGTTCCTAAAGCCTTCAGAAGGAACACAGGCCTGCTGACCTGATTTTAGCTCAGGAAGACCTATTTTGGACTTTTTGACTTCTAAACTATAAGATGATAAATTTGGAGAAAAATCTATTTGACCTTCAGTTTGAATTTCTACATATAGCACCAAAAGCATGGTACACACACACACACACACACACACACACACACACACACACACACAGAGACAGACAGACAGACAGACAGACAGACAGACAGACAGACACAGTGAATGAGAGCTAAACCTTGCTATTTTAAGCCTTTCAGATTGGGAGTTATTTGTTACCATAACATAAGGATAGCCTCATCTCTCCAGACTGGTAAAAGCCAGAAGAATTAACCTGCAGTGTGTAATGTGAAATCATTCAGGGGCAGATATGCGATCAAATCCCTTTCTGTTACCTCAATTAGTAGAAGCTGACCTTTGAAATGCTAGTAGGGGAAGTAGATTGTAAGATTAGGATGGCATGGAGGGAGTGATACTTCATTTGACGCTTTTTTATTTGGACATGAAAGGCAAGAATGAACTTTCACCTTGGAGGACTCAGTTGCTTTTATATCTTAAGCACTTATATTAATATTATATTCATATTTTGGAAAAAGAATGTGAAACAAATGAACAACAAAAGTAGTGGCAACAAATTCAAAAATAAATGTTAACTTGAATTTTATATAGCACATTCTGGTGAAAATATTGTTCCTATTATTGGTAGTTATGTAGGACTTTAACGTGCATGCCTATCACCCGGAAATCCTGTTAAATGCAGATCCCGATTCCATACATCTCAGGTAGGGAGTAAGATTCTGCATTCTCGTGGAGTCCCATGTGGTGCTGATCCATGGACCACATTTTGACAGGCAATGTGTAGAATACACACATGCAAATATAATATTTTAATTTCATTTGAAAGCTTAATTCCAGTTTTAGAAAATAAAGGTGTATTTAGGCAAGTAATTCCAGTAGTTGTAGTTTCTCAAAATATGAGCTAGCCAGCTAAATTCAAATCCTTTGTCTGCTACCTGTTTTCTTTGAATTCTCAACATTGGCTTAGTCTCATAATACATCATTTCTACTTAGCTCCAAAAGTTTTCCTAAATGAAAACTATAATTGTAGATAAAAAAAGAAAAGAGAGAAGAAAATAATGGCAAGATATAAATTAAGAAGGAAGGTGTAATCTTAAAATTATTCAGGATATTTCTTTTTTATTTTGCTTTGTTGGATAGAAGAGGAAATGATATTGTATATTTATCAAAGAAGATTTCAAATAAGGATTTTGAAATATTACAATTTATTACTTTTTATTCTTACTTTTAGCAAATAAGATGCTGAATGGAGCAAGTGCATATTCAGTTGTAATACTGATGTATGTGCCAGGTTAAAACTCAGGTCCAAATGCCAAGACATTTAGAAAACTAAATTCTTAGATGTTATCTCAATACTTTTTTTTTCCAAAGCGAGAACATTGTTATTGGTGCACTGACCTTTCTCCCAGGTCCCAGACTCAAATGATTGTACGAAAAGCAATACTCTTACAAACTATACATTCACTTATTATTTAAATGCTTCTTAGCAGATTTCTTTTTAATAGATTTATTAGAATCAAAATATTTGTTAAATATCAGTTGTTTTTTTTCTTATTTATAAAATGAAGAATAGAGGCACAAAATCTCGAGACATCCAAGATCATGCTGCCTGCTAAGGAAAGCTTAAAACAAAGCACAAGAGTCCCTTTAACTATGTATTTTACAGAGACATCATATACAGCCATATGGGAAAGACTGGAATAAGATATATTAGATGCTGAATTTAAGTTTCATCTGAGTTATTGGAATTTGATTTTAGAAATATGTTTGGATCATGAGTTCTTTTTTAGTCTGACAAAATTGAGAGATGTGATTCAAATAACAATTAATATATTATTCATCTATGTCTTTATGAGTCTTCATAACTTATTCCTTTTTATCTTTGAATAGCATTCTAAGGTGTGGATGTACCACAGTATGTTTATTCACTCAAATATTGAAGGATATATTGATTACTTCCAGTTTTGGGCAATTATGAATAAAGCTACTATAATACTTGCTTGCAGGTTTTTGTGTAAATGTACATTTTCCAATCAGTTGGGTAAATACCTTATGGGCCTGATTGCTAAATCATTTGAAAGACTATGCTTAGATTTTTTTTTTTTTTTTTTTTTTTTTTTTGTGGTACGCGGGCCTCTCACTGTTGTGGCCTCTCCCGTTGCGGAGCTGCGCTCCGGACATGCAGGCTCAGTGGCCATGGCTCACGGGCCCAGCCGCTCCGCGGCATGTGGGATCTTCCCGGACCGGGGCACGAACCCGTGTCCCCTGCATCGGCAGGTGGATTCTCAACCACTGCGTCACCAGGGAAGCCATATGCTTAGTTTTGTAAGGAACTGCCAAACTGTCTTCCAAGATGGCTGTACCATTTTGCATTCCCGTGAGCAATGAATGAGAGTTCCTGTAGCATGCTTGGTGTTTATGGGTCTTTACAGTTAAGAATACTGGTAGGTGTGTAATGGTTTTCATCACTGGTTTAATTTGCATTTCTCGGAAAACATGTACCATTGAGCATCTTCATCTTTTCATGTGACAGTTTTCCTTTTTGGTGAGATGTCTATTCAGATCTTTTTACCATTTCTTACTGGGTCCTTTGCTTTCTTATTGTTGAGTCTGAAGAGTTCTGTGTATTTTTTAGAGACAAGACTTTTATCAGATAAGTGTTTTGCAAATGTCTTCTCTCATTCCGAGGCTAACAGCATCTTTCACAAAACAGACACTTTTAATTTTAATAATGCTCACCCTATCAATTTTTTAAATGGATCATGTTTTTGGTACTGTATGTAAAAATTCATCACCAAACTGAAGGTCAAATAGATTTTCTCCTACATTTTCTTCTAGACATTTTATAGTTTAGTATTTAACACTTGGGTCTATGGCCCATTTTGAGTTAATTTTTGTAAAAAGTGTATGGTCTGTGTCTACACTTTTTTTCTGTATATGGATATACACAATTCTAGCACAATTTGTTTAAAAGACTATTCTTTCTCCACTGAATTGCCCTTGAACCCCTATCAAAAATCAGCTGACTTAATTTGTTTGGGTCTAATTTTGAGCTCTGTATCCTGCTCATTGATCTATGTGTCTATTGTTTTGCAAATACCACACCGTCTTGGTTTTCTGTAGTTTGAATATAGTCCCTGATATTTAAAATAAATATTTTAAAATATAAAAATATATGAAGGTGTGATTTTTAAAATAAATATTTATTCTTCCTGATGTTCTATGAGCTTCCTGGATTTGTGGTTTAGTGTCAGTCATTAATTTTGCCAAGTTCTTGACCATTATTTCTTCAAATATTTCTTTTCCTCCATCCTATCTTTATTCTCTGGATATTCCAATGACACATATGTTACATACTTTTAAATTGTCTCACAGTTCTTGAATGTCCTGTTATTTCTCTTTCTTTTTTTTTTTTTTCTCCTTGAATTTCAGTCTAGGAAGTTTCTATATATATATCCAAGCTCACTGACTCTTTCCTCAGCTGTGTCCAGTCTACTGATGATCTCTTTGAAGGCATTCTTCATGTCTGTTACTATGTTTTTATTTCTAGCATTTCTTTTTGATTCTTAGAGCTTCTGTCTCTCTGCTTACATTACCCGTGTAAACTTACATGCTGTTAACTTTTCCCATTAGAGCCCTTGACCTACTAATCACAGTTATTTAAAATTCTCTAACTGATAATTCCCACATCTGTGTCACATCTGTCTGATACCGATGCTCACTTTGTCTCTTCACACTGTAATTTTTCTTGTCTTTTATGCTTTCTAATTTTTTGTTGAAAGCTGGACACACATTGACTAACAGGTACTGAAGTAAATAGGCTTTTAGTTGGAGGATTTATGGTCATCCGGCTAAGGGTAGCTGTAGCAGAATGTGCTTGAGGACTCAAGGTCCTCCAGTGCCCTTGTTTTTGTCTCCATTGTGATTTTGGGGTTCCTTAATTAATCCCCAGAGAGAGTCTCTGTCTTCCAGCTCTTTCAGGTATAATGCACTGTTATTATACAGGAACCCTAATGTTTTGGTGGTAACACACAGGGAAGGACAAGCATTCTATAATCTCAGGACTAGACCTCAGTGTCTTGCAGGCCTGCATCTCTGAGCTGTGACCTTCACGAGTGTTTTTCTCATGGTATAGTTTTCTTCTCTCATCCACCTCTCCCTTCTTGACTAGAGAGTTGCCTATCTATTTCCTTAGGGCTCTAACCTCCTGACTACTGTTGTGATTTTGTTTTATCCTCTGGAGTGAGAGATAAATATTAGAGGGAGTGGAAGGAAGACCCTCCCCGAGCTGAGGTAAGGCCAGTAAAGTCTTTTCTGGACTCACTGGTCTCCAGATTTCAGAGTGGCAACTTGCCCCACAGCCTCAATTCTCTGATGGGTCCGAGAAAGTCATTTATTTTCAGTTTGCCTAGCTTTTTTGTTGTAAAAATGGGAGTGACAGCTTCTAAACTCTTTACACGTCAAAGCTGAAACCAGAAGTCAGGCATCAGTTTCTCCAAACTGATCTTCTCCCAAACTCCTTTACCTTAAAAAGAAGACAGTTTTGCCTGCAACAATGATCAAGTAGCGAATGCCTGCAGGAGTGATTTCAGGACCATGGAGACACAGTATTTTACATGACTAATGGTTTAAACACCTTGGGATGTTTATCCAGGTGCAAAGAAAACTCATGAAGGGCGGGTTGGAACATTCCAGCGGTCCTCACATATTTGAAGGGAAGCCTTGTGAAAGCACAATCAGGTAGGTTTGTATAGTAAATGGATTAAAATCACGTGCCAAACAGACTACCAAAAGAATACGTTGCTCTCACAAGTTTATTTAGAATGTCAAAGGTCAAGCACACACACGCAGTTTTCCTGCTCTGGCTAATACATCATGTCAGACTGTGTACAGTCCTCTGACTCCTCTGCCACTGTTAGAGTTTCTTTGTTGATAAACTTAGTCAGTGCTGCTCAATGCTGGTGTACACACAGGCTCAACTGGGATTTTGGGGATTCTGCCAACACCTTCTGCATCTTTCCTTCTCTCCCTCAATGTTTGCTCTGTTTTCTGAAGCCAACCCTTTATTCTTGGGGAGTCAAGGCCCCTCACTTTGTACTCCTGATTATACATACAAGTACTGTGTGTGTGTGTGTGTGTGTGTGTGTGTGTGTGTGTGTGTGTGTCGGGGGTGGTGGTTGTCAGATACAGAATCACGTACAAATGGCTGAGACTTTCTGTTGACAGGGGTCTGGCAGGGCCTGAGGACAGGAGTGTGTGTACAAGGAGTGAACGTGAACCATCAAACATCAGAAAGTGATGTCAAATGCCCCTGAAGAGGAAACTGGGAGAGTCAGAATATTTTCTCTGGATGCACAATGTCCCCATTTTCCAGTCTTAAGACTGTGTAATAGGATTCCTACTCCATAGGCCACTGGCATCTGAGTTTATTTCCCTTGGCTGTTGCCTGCTCCACACTGTGTTTTAGGAGGCAGCATCTGTAGCTGGGTGCTATGCCTGATCAGGTCAAGCAGCTGAGCATTGTCTGTGTTCTGCCAAGCAAGTGTCAAGCTCCCAGCTTCACAGGTACCCTTCCTCCATAGAGTCTTCTTTAAAAACATGAAGTATAGTTGATTTACAATTTTATGTTACTTTCAGGTGTACAACATAGAGATTCAATATTTTTATACAATATATTCCATTTAAAGTTATTATAAAATATAGACTATATATATTCCTGTGCTGTACAATATATCCTTGTAGCTTATTTATTTTATACACAGTAGTTTGTACCTCTTAATCCCCTACCCCTATCTTGCCCCTCCTCCCTTCCCTCTCCCCACTGATAACCACTATTTTGTTCTCTATATCTGTGAGTCTGCTTCTATTTTGTTATATACATTAGTTTGTTTTATTTTTTAGATTCCACATATAAGTGATAACATAGAGTATTAGTCTGTCTCTGTTTGGCTCATTTCACTTAGCATAATACCCTCTAGATCCCTCTATGTTGTTGCAAATGGCAGAATTTCATCCCTTTTTATGGCTGAGTAATATTCCACTGTACCTATTTACCACATCTTCTTTATCCATTCATCTGTTGATGGGCACTTAGGTTGCTTCCATATCTTGGCTATTGTAAATAATGCTGCTATGAACACTGGGGTGCATGTACTTTTCAAATTAGTGTTTTCATTTTTGGGGGATATATACCCAGGAGTGGAATTGCTGGATCATATGGTAGTTCTAGTTTTAGTTTTTTGAGGAAACTCCATCCTGTCTTCCATGGTGGCTGTACCAATTTACATTCTTGAGTGTGGCATTCTGGGACTCTTTCATGAGTTTCTCCATTTAGCCCCTGGAGATTATTTTTTAGAGAAAGGGACCTATTTGCAAAAGAGCTGTAAAAGGTTGATATAAGATTTTAACATTGTTGATCATAAGCCTGTACAATAAAAAGAATAAGTAAAGACCAAAACTCTCATATTCAAAAATGACTTCAAGACACAACTACTTTAACTAACTTCTCCTGGTCTCCTTAATACTTAAAAACTGTGATTACGTCTAACTGCAGAGCTCTTTTCTAACAATAACTATTTTAACCCCTTAAACTGCCTTCATAGGTACTCATTCTTTCTTTTAAAAATTTATTTATTAAATTTATTTATTTCTGGCTGTGTTGGGTCTTCGTTGCTGCACGCAGGCTTTTTCTAGTTGCTGTGAGCGGGGGCTACTCTTCCTTGCGGTGTGTGGGCTTCTCATTGTGGTGGCTTCTCTTGTTGCAGAGCACAGGCTCTAGGCCTGTGGGCTTCAGTAGTTGTGGAACCCATGCTCAGTAGTTGTGGCTTGTGGGCTCTAGAGAGCAGGCGCAGTAGTTGTGGTGCATGGGCTTAGTTGCTCCGCTGCATGTGGGATCTTCCTGAACCAGGGCTCGAACCCATGTCCCCTGCATTGACAGGCAGATTCTTAACCTCTGCGCCACCAGGGAAGCCCCAGTACTCATTCTTTTAAGGATTACTGAGGTTCTTGAATAAGAAGATTAAGGCCATTGCTTTGGCCTTCTGAAACAGTCATTTACGTTTAATTATTGATTGAAACCAGCAAGTATAATTTTTTTGTCATCAAATAGCTTAATTAATGTGTCCTGGTATTTTCCTGGCTGTTCTTCCCACATCAGATTCAGTTGGTCCAGAAAAACAGGAAGCCAACTCTTTACTGACTTACTAAGACAAAAGGAGTCTCAGACTATATTTTTCCATATGGAAATCCTCTGGAGATCCTTCTTTGTATTCATCATTAGTGTGACATTTTCTCAAAACAAGATTAATCAACAAACATGGACTTGTTGATCTTTGCATTGAAAAGTTTATATTTTATAAGGAAAGTATTTTTGATACTTAAAATGTTATGAAGCAACTTCACTGTGTCTGTGTATTCCGAATTCAAAGAGTGAAACTTATAATAAATTCTCATCAAAGTAAAAACACATTTTTTTTAAAGATCAGATAAGACCTTGTGGTTAAGACAGCAAGACTCATAGCAAACACTGGTGATCTGTCCTGCATCTTCCTGTCCTGGTCACATTCACTAAGAGGCAACAGCTTATAATTCTCCCAGTGTTTATTCTTGTTAGTTACTTCCACATTTCCAAATAATATTCAAATGATCAACTTTTCCTATTTTCCATAGCCAGCTCCCTTCTCCTCTGTGAATTCTACCTAGTAATATCTCCATTGTGTGCTAAATATTTTAGTGTCTGCTGTGCTATGACTATGTAACTGCTTAGCCAAAAAAAAAAAAAAGAAGAAAAAAAAGATGCTTCACTTTCATTTTCTTCTTAGACAACTTTTATTTTTCCTTGGAATTTGTAATTATTCTTTCATTTTGATTTTGTTTGCCATCTGCTTTCTTTTTCTATACACCTCTAAATAATTCTTCAAAATACTCCAATAAAGTCGTAAAATCTCTCTTATTGGAAAACTTTTTCCACGTGGTCAAATGAATCAATTTCTTTCCTCCTCATTGAAATCTCCCTTTTACAGCCATCGTCCAACTGCTCCAGACACACTGTCCTCTACCTGTCCCATCCACAACTGCTGTGCTATTCATTTATTCATCACCCTCATTTGTCCTGTTCATCACCCACTCATAGTCTTCACCCCCTCTCCCCTTTACTGGAACCTCTGTTTTAGGGATTGCAGACTTTCCTCTTTACCCTGTTATTTTAGTAACACCATTCTCAACCTGAGAAAGGGTACATATAGGAACTTTTTTGAGAACTTCTGTAGTTTTGAATGTCTCATTAATTTGCTCCAATGTTGATTTAAGGGGAAAGTGATTTTTTAGGCAATTCTGCCATTGTCTTCTATACTACAGGCTGTTGTTGAGATGTTGAGGTGTCTGATGTCATCCTAATTCCTGCTTTTGTTATTGTTTTTGTTTTTTGTAGTGGCCAATGTTTGACTATATTTTTCTGGAAACTTTTAGAGTCTTCTTTGTATACGTGGTGTTTTGAAACTTCATATTGGCATGTTTTGGTGCAGGCCATTTTGCAGTCAATACACTGAACCCTGGCTAGTCCCTTGTAAGATAGAAAATTTGCAATATAGTTCTCTGAGATTTCTTTTTTGAATGGAAGATTCTTTAAATTCTACAGTGCTTTACAATTTTCAAAAGTTTCACACACATGATTTCATATAATCCCATAATAACCTTTTATTCCCCCACCCTTACATTGCCCCTTCTCCTGAGATTTTTTGATATTATTTCTTTAATAATATCTCTCCTGCACGTGCCTGTGTGTGTGTGTGTGTGTGTTTCTTTACTCTTTCTGGAACTACTATTAGTTGAATATTGGACCTCTGTGATAGACCCTCTGATATTCTTAATTTTCCCTCAAATTTTGTCATGTTTTTTCCCTCTTAAAATGAATTATATGAAATTATAAATATGTGATCACTTTTAAAAATTTACAAAAGTGGCAATTCCATGTGGTTCAATCTGTATGTTGTTATGAATATTTCTTTGATTATATCGTACAAAATATTTTATATTGATGATATTTTAAAGTTCTAACTTATTTGCAATTAATATCAAGATTCTTATTTAATAACAAGATTCACTATGTTCTCTTATTTTCTTGAAGATGTTTATTAAACTTTTTAGAAGTTTTCATCTACTTTACTGAATTTCTTTATTTTCAAAATCTTTTGTGCCCATTGCTTTCTTCTAAGAGGTTTTCTGGAAATATGTGGCAATCTTTAACTATCTGTTGTTGTTTAAAAATGTGTTTCTAAAAAGCTGATTAAGAGCTATGTGTTCACAGTGGAGTTGGCATGTGATTGGATACGAATCCATTCATTTTCTTGCTGGAGCCTAAAATATGCAAAATTGTAGGTCTTTTAAATTTTTCCTCTGAGATGAATTTTTTTCCAGAGAAAAAATGTCCTGTTTTCTGCCCGCAGGCTATATGATCAACTTCCAATTTTGTAGGAGTTGAGCAGGGGCAAAAGGGAAAGATTTCCCCATTGAGCTTATAAACTTTAACTTAATTTCTTTAGTTTTACTTTAATGACCAAACAGCCACCCTCTACTGTGCTTTCCCTGCCCCAGTGGGGGATCTCTGAGGTCACTTTCTTTCTGGATGGGAGAGGTGGACTCATTAGGCTGCAAAGAGTGAAGAAGGAATCTCGTTCACCTAATCACTGTGTTCAAGCTGCCAGCCCCCTCCTAGTTTGGAACCCCCTTCACTCACTCTCCTTGCTGTACTTTGTGCTTCTGATTCTCCATTTTTCCCAGGTTCCTTAGTGAAAAATCCACTCAGGATTCAGCTTCCTCTGTCCTAAGTCCGTGTCCACTGTCCCTCTGCTTTCTCTCTTTCGAATATTTGTTAGTCTCTCACTCACTGATGCCTCTTCTTTCATTCACTTTGTGAGTTTATACTTCTTTTCTATCATTTTAGTAGGACTTCCAGAAGGAAAAGACCTAGACCACCATGTGTTTAGTCTATTATATTTAACCAGAATTCCTGCAATTTATTTGCTTAGACATGTTATTGAGCTTATTTCTATTTTTTTTTTTTTTTTTTTTGCTGAACCACATGGCATGTGGGATTTTATTTCCCCAACCAGGGATCGAACCCGCACCCTCTGAGGTGGAAGTGTGGAGTCTAAACCACTGGACCGCCAGGGAAGTCCCATCAAGCTTATTTCTAAGTCCTATGACAGACACAGTGCACTATTTAGTAGAGCAGAACCTATGTTTTACAACTTTATCATTCATGCATAAGTAATGGAAACCTGAAGGCGATTAGTTCTGAAAAATGTTTGAAGCTGAAAAATGTCTAATTTATGGAATTTGAGAAGCTTTTCATCCCTAGAGTAGAGATTGGTATTTCTCTTTGTGGTGAATCCTCTCCTTGCTCTGGGATAAAATGATTTGGTGAGTTTAATTTCACATACATGGTATAATGTCCATATAAACTCATGCAGGGTTGAGGTTGGTACCTAATCATCTTTGTTAGCACAGGAGATTAGCCCAAATGCAGTTTCTTCATTTTGAGATGCTGTGCTTTCATTTAGAAATGGAAATTAGATATATAAACAAGGCAGTATCCCTGTATGATTAGAACATTTTAAACCTAATTTTGGAGTTAGACTCCTCAACGATGAAAAATTAGACATTTGATTCCAGAAATCTAGGGTCATTCAGCTGGTAGAAGGACGTGTCAGTATCACCTCTACTCAAAGCTCTTCAGAGGAAATTCTATGACAAGGATCTGGTTTAGCTGAGAACATCTCTAACTATTAGTTCTTCAAGGGGGTGTTTAAGAATGAATAAAATATGACTTTGGGGAAAGTGGACTATCTCATTTGTAGTTTCTGGTGGACAGACCATCTCTGAATACCTCTGCTCTCCTGAAGTACATAAATATCTTCATTGTCAATTAACCTTCTGTGGGAACAAAGTCAATACCTAGATTCCTGGCATTGTTTTGAGAAAGGATATTACAGTTATTCTCCACCCTCCTCCCCCATATCAGGATCTAGCTCATCAAGCATTGTTATGTGGGGTGGGCGATATTCAGAGGATTTGATGTTTACTGGGAAGAAGAGGATTGAAACTCATTCATACCCACAGACATAATTACCTGCAACTTTAGCACTCAGGGAATCTTGTCGGCACAGACCCATCCAAAATCTTGGAAGATGCTCCATCAATACCCGCCCTCCCACAAGGCAATATGTCCTATAAAATTTGCAAAAGTAAGAGACCATTCTGATGTCCCCGCTTCCCCCATCACACTCTCTGTAGGTGGAGAAACCACGGAAATGTTGAGGATCTAAGGGGAAGGTGAGTCAGGGATTCACTGAGTTTGGGCTTAGTGAGAGATATTTATGAAATTCACAGTCACTTTCTAAGATTTCCATGTGGAAAGGGCTGCTAGGAGTGTCTTTTTCAAAGATCTGAAACCCATTTATTTAAAATGTGATCATCAGGAGGATTGGGCACTCTGTCTCCCGTCTCTGTGGGAGGGTAGAATCCTAACTTTTTTTTTGTTTGTTTGTTATCAGCCAGCAGACACAGCTGGCCCAATCGCCTTTACCCTTGCCAATCCTTTCTGACTTTTCACTTCCCTGGCTCTACAGAGGTCCCCTAATCCCTCATCCTCCCTTTAAACCAGTCACCTCTGTACTAATAATTGAAGTTGAGCTCAGTTTACATCAGATCCTCTTCTCTCCTGCAATAGTACATTACCGATTAGAATCTTCCTTGCCTCTTTAACTGGTGTCCAGCTTCAGCTAAGTCCCAAACTGTCCTATCAGGCATCTTTTAGTCACAAAGTCTCCTAATTCCAGACCTTATTCGTTTGCTCGGGCTGCTATAATGGATACCACAGACTGGCTGGATTAAACAGCAGACATTTATTTCTCACAGTTCTGGAGCCTGGGAGTCCAAGATCAAGGTGTCCTCAGAGAGTTATCTTCTCCTTAGACCTTCCCTTGTGTCTCTTTTTATAAGGGTACTAATCCCATTCATGGGGGCGCCACCCTCATGAACTAATCACCCCCAAAGGCCCCACCTCGTGACATCAGCACATTGAGGATTTAGGCTTCAACATATAAATTTTTTAGAGACACATTCAGTCCACAGCACAGACTGAGCAGTGTGCACAGTGTCCTATAAAAACAAGCATCCCAGTGACATGGTGAGGATGCAAGACCAGCCTGATTACACAATTACATGATTCGCACCTCAATACAGCATTTGGTTTGCTTTTTTTTTCCAGTTTTTAAAATGTTTAATTTGTTTCAAAGTTAAACCCAAGACACATTGACTTCATAGGAAATCCACTGAGAAGTATTTTTCTAGACTGAACACCTCTTTCCCTTTAGTCTGCCCCAACAGAGCATGTACATGTTAATTACTTTCATTTTATAATCACTGCTATCCCACCACTATACCAAGGTCACCTAAACTGTGTGTGTAGTATTCTGAATGTTCTTAGTTATACCCTCATTTCACTAATGGCAAAAGATTTTCTGCGATAACCTGTCACGTGAATTCTTTAGGTACTTTTGAAGATGAAGTCCAAAGAACTCTTAAATGATTCTCCTTTGCGGGGGGGTAGGTGGTATTTTATAGGCATTAGAAACTAGCACCTGGGGCTGTTCTGATCCCATCTGGCATCACTGGCAGAACGTATAAAACCAAAGAATCATTTGATGCAGCAGCCAACTAAGTGACTCAAAACTGAAGGTTAAATTTAAAGAAAAAACTAATTTAGAGAAAAAAGGGTAATCCTAGAGGAACTCATTCTAGGCAATCGATCATTATGTGTGTGTGTGTGTGTGTGTGTTGTGTGTAAGGCACAACCAGATCGATTCAGTGCAGCCTGGTAGGTCCCAAATGACTCTCCTTTACAGAAGACAGTGATCTGAGGGAGCAGAATCTGGCAAGTGGCCGGTACCAGTAAAGAGCAGCCATGAAGAGCTGGTGACATTTATATTCAACCCCCCCTCTGGAGTCAAACCGACAGGTTCGGGAATTCCCTGGCGGTCCAGTGGTTAGGACTCATCACTCTCATTGCCAAGGGCCAGGGTTCAATCCCTGGTTGAGGAACTAAGATCCCACAAGCTGTGCAGCGCAGCTTAAAAAAAACAAAAACAGAAACAAACCTACAGGTTTACTTGGGTCCCACAGAGCAGTCAAGTCCACTCAGAAGCCGACTATAACCCAGCAGGTAGACTTTCCCACTTGTTAACACATCCTTTCACTTTGTTTTACTTCCAGCTATAAGCTGCTTGGACCAGTTTTCAGGCTCTTTAAATCTCATTCCAAATATAGCTTCCTTGGTGACCGAACAAATATGTGACCTTACATATAAAGAGCTGCACACACCTCCCAACTTCAACAGAAAAGAAAGGCAATCTGTGTCCACTTCAAGCCTGGCATTTAAATGGGAACAAAGCCCAGCGCCACTTTGCTACTCTCTTGCTCACATGCCAGCCACGCCATTCAGACAGAGCTGAGCTAATGCCAGGAGAGCTCCCCGGTGTTAACAAAGCACCTGGAAACCAAATTGCTCTGCTAGTGCCATTGTACCCCTTCTTTCCTGAATGTCAGGATATGGTGCAAAGGCAAGAGGTCAGATAGTCCTGAAGTGTTCTCACTGCCACAGCTGGCATACATCTGCCATTCCTGTCTGTTTCAAAGAGCGCATTCATTTTCTTGAAATATGTGACAAGCACTCTTTCATTCCACAATAAGAGTATAAACCAAATCTGGGCCACTTGCCCATTTCTACCACCTCTTATAGCCTATGCCCTCAGAGCCATTAATCAAGGGGACTTAAGTGTGACAGGGCAGCCACACACCACTGGTTTTCAAGTTGCAGAGGGAGGATGCACTAGGACTGGGGTCTCGCCAGGGTATGCAAAATTCCCTTTGGAGTCCATTCAATTCAATCCCTTATAAAGACTGAACTTCTTTTAAGAGCACAGTGTCAGCCCCTTAAGTCTCAGAACAGATTGTTTTCCCTTAGTAGAGATTTTCAGACAGGGGTAACTAACCATCATAGGCTCGGGACATGTAAGATGGAAACAGAAAGCTTACAAACAACAAGAGAGGAATCATCATTTCACTTGCTTCAGGCAAAGCAGTTCAGTTCTGTCTCACTCACTGCAGACACCTAGCAAAGAAAACAAACCTATGTCAAAGTCTCCCTGACACTTAGCACAACTCAAAGGCCAGGACAGGGGAAGCAAAAAGAACACTCCACCCAAGCCTGTTCCAAAGGTCTTCTCTATTGCACACAGGAGAGAAATTCTACCTTGGGTCCAGGGCAGCTGAAACAGCACTGCTGCTAGTTAGTGTCTTGTTCTGGAGCATCCTTTTCAGCCTCAAACTGAGGCGGAGACTGCACCATTTATAGAAATTTCATCACAAAGATCCTTACCCTCAATATCTTTGGATGATGGTTTTCATGTGACTTTTTCCAAGTCCACAGCCAACATCTTTTTTTTTAGGTAAATTTTTTAAAAATTAATTTATTTATTTTTGGCTGTGTTGGGTCCTCGTTTCTGTGCGAGGGCTTTCTCTAGTTGTGGCAAGCGGGGGCCACTCTTCATTGCGGTGCGTGGGCCTCTCGTTGCAGCGCACAGGCTCCAGACGCACAGGCTCAGTAGTTGTGGCTCACAGGCCCAGTTGCTCCGCGGCATGTGGGATCCTCCCAGACCAAGGTTCGAACCCATGTCCCCTGCATTAGCAGGCAGACTCTCAACCACTGCACCACCAGGGAAGCCCCACAACCAACATCTTTAATCTTTCTCATTTCTGGTGCCCAGCCAGGTCTTGCCTGCATCCATTCTTACTCACTTCAAGGTTCCATTCGTTAGTTTTAAGCTTCAACGTGCATGTCGGCTTCTCACTGTCTCTGCAGATGCCAAAGGCTGCTGCAAAAGGTCTGAGGTTGCCGGCCTCGCTTGGACCAGGCTGAGGCCACCATGACTTCCAGCCACAAGACCGGCCCCGAAGAGCTGGTTTGCTTTTGTGGATACCATAATTTTGAATTCTTTTTCTTTACTTTTTCTGTTTTTCAGAGTTCTCAAATGTTACCTATGATAGAAAGTAAGTGTTGTTAATTCAGAGCATTTATGATTAGTCACTGCACAAGAATACTTGAAATGCTCTAAAATCTTACAGCTCAAATGAGCAATAACCTTCACAAAGATCTTCTTAAATGTGACAAGAGTCCTAAAAATTTACACGAAATGATCAACCCAGAGTTGTGAAGGTGACATGAACTGCTCAAAGCTGTCAAAACAAACAAATAAACAAACAAACCCTCAAATTCTGGCCAGACTTGCTAGAGAAAAAAAATACAACTAAATTATATTTTTGGTTTTTCTAATATAAAAAGCTATGTTACAAAATGATTGCCAAATGGAGAGATGCTCAAAGAGAAGAGTCAGAGATGCAGGGAGAAGCAGTAGAAAGGTATGCTGGCAGCAAATTAATTTAAAAAAATCATTCTAAACGTGATGTGTGTGGCATTTATTAGCTTTTCAAAAATTTGTAATTTGTGGGGATGTGTATTCTCATTTCAAACAAACATCTGTTTTATACATATTTTTGGATTCTTTTTCTTAACGAGGATTCCCCCATATTATGTCAACTCCAGAGCCCACAAAGCTTGGATCCCCTTTTGCTTAGAGACATTTTCTTTGGAGCGCAAATATACTAAATCATGTCTGCTGAGCTCAGGGAGGTGGAACTGAGGGGGACTTAGAGGAAAGGACACAGGGACAGCTATTGAAAGAAGGAGGTGCTTGTTAGAAAGGGTAAGTTTGGCTCAATTTTCTGGTCCTCACTCCTGGATTTTGGTTGTCCACCTGAAGAACAGATTCCAGGATGAGGGTAAGGCTGAACCCTTCCAGACCAGCCACCGTCTCCCTGGAGTGGGAGAACTGAGAAGGTGGCTCTGTGTGTCTGCATGTGAAGTCAGGAGCCTGTCCTTACCTAGCTGTAGCCCCGGGAGCCTCAGAGCCGATTGGACCCGGGAGAGAGGAGATCTGGGAAGAAGAGGCAGCCTTGTATGCCCTGACACATTGAGAGCAGGGCGGGGATAGTCAGGATCCAGCATAAAGAGGAGAGAGGAAAGAACCGCATGTTCCCACGGCTGGTGTAAGTATGGATACTTCCGGCTCTGAGTGGACTCTACCTGAGGTTGTTTTGTCTTAAAAGATTCTATTTTTTAAGAGCAGTTTTAGGTTTACAACTCAATTGAGAAGAAGGTACAGAGACTTCCCATAAACCCTCTGCTCCACAAATGCATACCTTCGCCCACGACCGCCATCCCCACCAGAATGGTCCTTTGTTTTTTTTCTCTTTTAACCAAGGATGAACCTACACTGACACCTTTTTTTTTTTTTTTTTTAAATTTACAAAGAAGAGAGAGAGAAAAAAAAAGTCAAATCAACATCTCAGTAATGCATATTGCTTCTCTTTTTACTTTCCTTTCTTCTCTTGAACGTCCTCAGTGGAAAAACATCACTTATCAGAAGCAAAAACTGTCAATATTGCGGTGTGGGCAGAGAGAACTTTGTTTACAAAGAATCGGTTTCACTTTCTGCTTCCTGTAGATGGAGCTAAATCCTTAAGCATATGTTCTGTGTTTGCACATCTTCCAAGTTTCTGGGAAGGAAATCTTTGAAAGACGATATTAATGTCTGAAGGCTCTTCGTTCTTTTTACTGTAAGTAGTGTTACAGTGTGCAAGATTTGGTGCTAAAGAAAAAACACTTCTTTGAGTCACAAGTCCTGTGCCCGCTTCCTTGTCTTTGCAGGGAGCTTGTCTTAAATAGCAATGGCAGCATGTTGCTACTATTTTTTATTTCTGTGTTTTGTGAAAAATTAAACTGTCCATTATGCATTGTCCTTTCCCACGGCTGTTTCCTGTGTACTGGTCTCGTCCCTTGCTCTGTGTGATTGAATGATCATATATAACAAGTTGCAATGACCTCTCAGTATTTTTTTCAATCAGTTAATAAACATTGCGTACCCGTGGACAGAAAGATGCACTTTATTACTTCCCCACATGGTTTCTAAGGGATGTGAGAACATAATGTGTCAGGCCAACAGGAAACTTAAAAAAAGAAACAGAAAAAAGGATCTGATTGTGTCCCTACCAAGTTCATAGCACTGTATTTGTTCATCAATTCCAAAACTAGGAAGAGAAACTTTATACCTTAAAAGGAAAAGAAAAAGCCAAATAATATTTAAAGCATTTTAAATATAAATATAAGAAATATTTTTATTTTATTTATTTGGAAATATTTTGATTAAATGAATTTTCCTATGTCTTAGATGCTTTTTAATTTACCCAACAGTGCCTTGAATACATTTTATTTTTTGAAATAAGAAAAAAAGAACCCTTCAAAAAGTTTTTAAGATGTTTTACTATTCTTTCCTAGTAGCTCCCAAATTTGTAGCTAGGATAAGTCAGAGGCAGAACAAAAATGAATGATTTTAATTGTAACCTAAAATATTATCTTGAGCTTAAGACATTGTAATTATTTTGAATTTCAGGAAGATGCTGATAGCAAGGTAAACTTCATTCTCCACATTTTTAAGCTGCATGTTAGAAACTTTACCACTCTTGTGTACCTTTTAATTCTCTAAAGCTATGACATTTTCAATTATCAAACATATTTCTTTTGGGGGGATTAATATGCGAATTTGCAGATTGGGTTAATTTCACTAATATGTGAGTTGAGAAATAATTCTCAAAATATTGGAATACTCAGTTTCATGTATTGGTGAGCATTCAGATGTATCATTTACTATAGTTTGCAGTTTAGAGGATTAAAGAAAAGAAATGTTGATACTAAAGAGGTGAATTATGAAATTAGTGATTCTCAAAACAACATCCAGGTTTTTTTTTTTTTTATAGTTTAATAAATATTTATTGACCTTTTACTATGTGCAGGACAAAATGCTGGATTTGGGGATACTTAGTTCCTTCTCTCTTTGAAATCGTATTATAGCAGCAAAGACAGACATAACTTCAACAATTTTTAAATTTCAGTTGTTATAAAAGTATGAGAAATTTGACCTCACACAGACCAAGAATAACAACATCCAGGTTTATTCCTTAAAAAAAAATAATATGGTTTTCTCAAAGTCACATTTACTGTTATATAAGCTAGCCCTTGTTTTGATTTATTAGGAAGATATGAAAGGCATATTCTTTTTTTATGCATTTTTCTTAAGACTCCATTAAAACAAATGGCTTTCCGGTCTGTGCCGCCTTCCTACGTGATTATATATCAATTTAATATTGAGTTGCAAAAGGGAATCCATTACGAAAACCTTTTGTAATTGTCTAAATTCCCTGTGTTTAGGAAGCTTTTGAGACATCCAGGAATAAGCCAATTTCCCTAATGGTGAGAGAGAATTGTATGGTGGAGACAATAAAGTCCTGCCTGTTGACTGAGGTTTGTGCATGTATAAGTATATGATTTACTAATTTAAAAAGATGTTAACTTTGAGTTGTTGCTTTCTCTATAGAAAAGCAAACTGCTAGCAACTCTAGTTCTATTTTTCCCTGTGAGAATGCTGTCAGCCCACTGTCTTGAGGATGGAACTAAAATTCTATAGGATGGAGAAATTTAAGTTTATTTTTTGTGCTATACAGTTTATGGAAAGATTCTTAACATGTAAGTATTGGACTGGATTCCAAAACATTGAAAGCATGCCAACTGACAGAGATTTGTAAAGATCGTTGAAGACATTATCTTTGCATAGATAGCAATAGTATATTTACATTTTAAAATGGATACCAGAGACTTGCGGTGGGGGGAGGGCACAGGGGTGGAAGAAATGGGGAGATATTGGTCAAAGGGTACACATTTCCAGTTAAAAGATAAGTTCTGGGATCCAATGTACAGCATGGCGATGATAGTTACTCATACTGTATTGTGTACTTGAAAGTTGCTAAGAGAAGATATCTTAAATGTTCTCACCATAAACACACACACACACAATGGTAACTATGTGATGTGAGGGAAGTAATCATTTTGCAATCTACAAGTGTACCAAATCATCACATTGTATACCTTTGACTTATACAATGTTATATGTCAATTACATCTCAATAAAGCTGAAAAAAAGATAATTTCTAAAACAAAGGGGAAAATAATTTGAATATACTTTCTTATGGGCTAGGTATTTCCACTGGTATCGCTCACATCTGTTGTTTCCAATTCTGCCCTGGCTTAGGCCTTTCTGAGAGCAAAAGAACTAACTGAGTTAGGGTAATGGGTTTCCAGGGTCCTCTTGGCTGTTACCTTATTTAATAAGGCTTGGCTTGTGCAGTCACTAGTTGGATTCAATTATGTCCCTTCCTGACATTTTCATTCATTTGATTACCCAGGCCTAATATGTCAGGCAAGATGAGGTCTGGGACCGGAATGATTTTCCTTTGAAAGCATCAGTGCAGATCAGATTTAAATATTTGTTCCCCCTACCCCTGCGCCCGACCCCACCACCTTGGCTATATCTAAGTCAACCAAATATTCTCCCATAAAATTTATTAAGCCCCCAAACGATCAAGAAAGACACATTCAAATCTGCTGACTCAATTATAGATTGAGACAAAGAAATGCAGATTTCACTTGACTGTTCGGTCATAGAAGTGTCTTTTTAAAAAAATAAATTAATTAAATTAATTAATTTATTTTTGGCTGCTTTGGGTTTTCGTTGCTGCGCGCGGGCTTTCTCTAGTTGCGGCGAGCGGGGGCTACTCTCCATTGCGGTGCGCGGGATTCTCACTGCGGTGGCTTCTCCTGTTGTGGAGCACGGGCTCTAGGCGCACGGGCTTCAGTAGTTGTGGCATGCAGCCTCAGTAGTTGTGGTGCACGGGCTTAGTTGCTCTGCGGCATGTGGGATCTTCCCGGATCAGGGCTTGAGCCCATGTCCCCTGCACTGGGGGGCGGATTCCAGGCAGGAAGCCACTTTGAGCCTAAGGGACCCCTTGATGAATTTCTCTCTTTTCTTGGTCTATCTCTTGGCTCCATAGCTGTCAGTGAGAAAATGTTGCCTTCCATAACAGTAAACAAAGGATGTTGTAGCCATCAAGACATCACAATGCAGCCACCCCTAACGATGCACCCTGAGGAGACTCAGGGTGAGAAAACACAGTATACTCGCCTCAGATAGCTGAGGTGCATATCAAAGGAATGATTTCAGCGAGCCCTGATTCTTGAATCTTCCCCTACATAGAAAAGCACTAAATTCCTTAACTTGAGATGTCTGATTTTCTTTAATTAACAGTAATCTTTTGATGTTCCAACTACCTGGTCTTTGTTGGAAAAACTCCTATATACCCTGGCTCCTTCCCTACCTCTTTGGAGCAGTCCCTCAGGGCTATCTGAGAGGCTGCCTCCCTGGCTCAAGTCTTCAGTTTTGTTCACCGAATAAAACATCTCTCAACTTTTAGTTGTACATATTTTTTTCAGTTGACATAGCCTTGCTGCAGTTTGCCCATTGCCCCCAGGCAGAGGTGAGGTGGAAGGAATGAAGGAAAAGATAAAGCAAATCACGGAAAATCTTGATGTAGCCAATCTGAATTGCATAACCTGACTGAATGTTTTACAGGCACATGAAAAAATTAGCTTGCGTTTCCTGAGTACATTCTACCTCACCTGTGTTGTGATTAAATCACAGACTGTCACGGATTTGAAAAGTTCAGGGCAGTGAGGTTGGTGTTCCAGTGGAAGCCCCTGAATCTTTCAGCAGAACTTATCCACGGACGTCAATATTACCAGCCCTTCATGAGCTAAACTAAACATGGATTCCATTTAAAAACACTCTTGTTTTGCACGTCATGTGCTCTTAGTACAATCATAATTATCAGTGATTCCAGTAATTAGCTGCTTGCTCATTTTCAAGCACTACAATATGATTATACAACATTTATAAAATTTGGAATCCATCCTGTCCTCCATTCAAAGAGTTATTTCAGGGTTAAAAAAATCCTTCTCGCTTATCACCTTCAGTGTGTGCTGACAGTACTGACAGGTTCTGCGGTAGCACTTGTGTAGTTTCTATAACCCACCTAAACGGGAGACTTTTCTAGAAGAGGTTCTGCAAACCTGCCTTATGTGAAGGGTGATGGAAGAACACAGTTTATTTTCTGAATACAAGAACCCTAAAAAAGTCACTGAAACAATATTACTTTTTGTTTATGATAAAAGGATCAAATACTCCTCCCTCTCTAGAAACTTAATTAGAACATCTTCAAAGGCCCTGTAGGTTGCTGAAAGAGATATAATTTCGGGAACTTTCAAGTGATGAATAATAGAGGATTCCTTTATTTATTCCTTTGATAATTCTACCTAAATTGCATTTTTTCCCCAAGAAGACATTTTCTTTGTTCATTAACAAATCGTTATTCATCATAACTTGGAATCCAATTACCCCTTTCCAGAGCTGCCAGTGCTATTTCACTTTTCTGGGCACAGTGGGGTCACGCATATGTGACATTTCACAAAGTGTCATTTTAGGAAAGTCCTCTTACTCTGCGTGTGGGAAGAAACAGAGTTAGGTTGTGTAGTCCCAGAGCCCACTTTATTTTGCAACCTTTAGCTTCCTGGGGGGAGTCCAGAAATGAGGAGGGAATTTGACTTAAAACACTAGGTTGTTAGAGTTCAAATGTTCCACTTATTTATATCAACAAATTCAATCTAGACATCTCATTTAAAAATGTATATATATATACATATATACATATACAAATGTATATATATATCAGTGCCTCTTTGGAGAAACATGTAAAAATGTATGGCTAAATGCTCACAACTTTACTTTCAGACCATCATAACTATCTTGACATTTCTATTTACCTTATGTGAAAATCAGAAAACAATTTTGAAAGCTTTTAGGGGCAACAGGGGCAGAAAGGATAGGTACCCTTAAAACAGCAAAGGCATTGCAGTCACCTGAGAGGCAACCTCAGAACTACCAGCAGAGGGCGCAACAGCCTATTTTATAATCAGGAAGAATTTCTTGATCAGAAAACAACCTAAAATGGTATTTTCTCTTTGCTTATTAATTCTTAGTGTACTAAAAATATAATGACTTTATTTGTTTATTTATTTATATAAATTTATTTATATTTTATTTTGGGCTGCGTTGGGTCTTTGTTGCTGTGCGTGGGCTTTCTCCAGCTGGCGTGAGCGGGTACTACTCTTTGTTGCGGTGCGCGGGCTTCTCATTGTGGTGGCTTCTCTTGTGCAGCACGGGCGCTAGGCGCGCGGGCTCAGTAGTTGTGGCTCGCGGGCTCTAGAGCGCAGGCTCAGTAGTTGTGGCGCACAGGCTTAGTTGCTCTGTGGCACCCTGAATTGGCAGGAGGATTCTTAACCACTGCGCCACTAGGGAAGTCCTATAATGACTTTATTGACAATAACATTTGGAACTAAAACCACAGAAACTGTAATAATTGTATCAGAGTAATGATAGGATTATTATACATAATATCTGACTTTTGGAACTAAAAGGGACCCTAGACCTTTTGGGTTCAATTTCTCTGTTTAAGGCCAGGGAGACTGAGGTTCTTAATTTTGAAGTTAAAATTCAAGAGGAGAGTTTTGATGAGAATTCTGGTCACATCACTGGGTCCAGCAGCACTGCTCCTCAGCCAAATAGCATTTTTAGCCCAATAACCACAGATGGGGGAGTGGGGAGGGATATGGGATCACTGAAGTTAAGAATATTTTTCAGCTGATGTTTATCTGTAAAGTCTCCTCCATTCTTTTGTAAGAACATTCATATATTCAGAGAAATGGCATTTTCATGGAGAACCTGCCATCCTTCTGTCACCTGTATAGCATTTTCTAAAACACCTCTGTTTCCAGCTGTGACCCAGCAATGCCATTTTACCAAATGCTGCCTTTCCAGCCTCTGGCTCTTTCTGCAATAGAAGGGAAGGGATTTTTCACACATTTGGTTTATTCTGAGAAGATATTTCCTCCAGCATCAACAAATATCATGTAACACAAATGAGTAAGGAGACCTGGCTTTGGTTCTGTTGCCAGGATTCTCATGGAAATGATGCTGCTATTCAAAAAGTGGAAGTTGACCTAAAGCTGCATTGTTAACTCACAGAAGGAGAGTAATGAACGCTTGAGTTCAAAAAGAACACAATGCTCCCCAAATAATCACCTGACCTGAAAATGAAAAAGACAGAAAATTGATATGACAGTCGTGGACTTTAATATTTTGAAAATTTATTTTGTAATTTACATTATTTCTTCCTGTTCATATTGCCAAGTGGCTTGAAAACTGTCTCAAGGACCATAAATGATTGATGGCTGAAAATTATATATTAGAAACTTTTGTTGGAAAGGTGAGGAAAGACAGAATTTTTGGAAAACCAAGATATACCACAAGGTCTGTCCATATATATATATATTTTTATCAACAGGTAATACTTTCTCTCAGCCATTGAAAATGTGATAGTACTTTAACAATAAAATGATTTTCAATGTGTTATAGACAATACAAGGTAACTAAAACTTCAATCAAATGTCTGATTGTAAGGCTTTACAGAACTCTTCAAAATATTATTTAAAAATATGGTTTCCTTTTGAAAGTATCTGAAAATCAAATTGCCCAGATCATTACACATTTGACTAAGTTTCCGTTTGACAAAAGTTCTCCATTGGAATATATATTTTAGAAGCAAGATTAAATGAGTAAATGCAGATAAAGCACTTTACCCTTTGCCTGGCTCAAATAACTTGTTACAATTATTTTTAAAATTTCCATTACAATGCAGCAAAATGACCATCCATTTCTTAGCATATGCTACTTTTGAACAGAAGGCTTTTTGGCAACGAACTGAATGTCCTTTTACTTATAAAAGTAAATCACCTAGGGCTTCCCTGGTGGCGCAGTGGTTGAGAATCTGCCTGCTAATGCAGGGGACACAGGTTTGAGCCTTGGTCTGGGAGGATCCCACATGCCGCGGAGCAACTAGGCCTGTGAGCCACAACTACTGAGCCTGCGCGTCTGGAGCCTGTGCTCCGCAACAAGAGAGGCCATGACAGTGAGAGGCCTGCGCACTGCGATGAAGAGTGGCCACCGCTTGCCACAACTAGAGAAAGCCCTCGCACAGAAATGAAGACCCAACACAGCCGAAAATAAATAAATAAATAAACTCCTACCCCCAACATTTTAAAAAAAAGGAAATGGCCTAATCAGATGTTGTTTTGGAGACTTCCAAGGTTTAACATTTGGTGATTTTACCATCTTATTCCAAATAAAGGAGACAAGGAAACCTCTCTGATTTTACTGTGAGAGCTCTGTACGAACAGCTGTGTATAATAACTTGACAACGTTATGGGAAAATTTGGTAAAAGACATTTTATTTGTAATACCTGTTTGAATTGGAGATGACCTCTGAGGACATGATGTCCCCAATGCTTATTCATTAGAAAATATCCTGGACTAAATGCTGGCAAAATATTCTCTTGGGAGCAAGGTCTGCATTATTTAAAAGGTCTGACACTCTGGATATCTTCATATACAAATTTATACTATTTTGCATATCACCTGTTTTCCTTAGGTTAATGTTTAACATAGCCTTTTTTTCTTTTTAAGTGAATAGAAGCTTAACAAGTAGAAAATCTACTGATGATTTTCATTATATGAACCAAGAAAGTAATTTGAACCTAGTGGTAACTATGACAAACTATCACTTTCTAATTATTATCTTTTTTCTTTTAGTATGGGCCCTTGCTAAATGTTGCCAAAATTTTCAAATTTATGGATTGAGATACATAAACATATGTGAAAGCTAGTTGTGGGCCTTAGTTTCCCCATTCAGCACAGAGGGAGTTGGGAAGAATGAGAGGTGGGCTTTTTTCCCATGTCTAGATGGGGCATCTATGTAGAGTGGTCCTGCTGGAGCTCATAGGGACGGTGAACAAGTCCAGTGGGCAAGCAGCCAGTGGGGCAGGTCCCCAGGGCCTTACCCCAAACACCCTGGGTCTGATGTGTTTCAAAATTCAGAGTTGGTTTTTTCATTTGGATTTTAGAAAGGAAATACATGGTGGATACAGTACATTATACAGTATCCCCATCAAGCTCTGGGGCAGCTCCACACAGCAAGCATGTTAAGCATTCTGGAGGTAAACACTATAGGGGCTGTAAATAGCTTCTCCTCCACTCAGACCGCTTGTTGAGATTAGAGGAATTAGGAAGTTTGTTTGTTTTATACTGCATTTTGGATTTTGAATTGCAGTTAAGATATTGTGAACCTGGACACATGTGAAGCCTACTAATGAAATACAAACACAGAGAGCATAAAGCTTGTGCTAACTCTTCCCGAAGCAGCAGGGGAGGAGATAAGATGTGAGAGACACGTGTCTCCACCCTTGGGAGGGCGTGTGCTTGGGGTGAGGGTGGGACATTTCCATCAGTATTTATTTCCTTGGTTCCATATGAATTTCACTATCTTTACTTTTGTGCTTTTTTTTGGTGGCAACACAAACATACAAACTAACTGAAAAAAAAAAAACCCTAACTTTTATTAATTTAGCAATTCAGGAATTGAAGGATTTTATCATGGAACCATTGGCATTTCACAGACTCTTCCTACTACATTACCTGGAGATAAACGAAGACCATCCAAATGAGAACAGGCAAAGGCTATTTATTCTGAGCTTGCTAGAGAGAAGGCAGTCAGCCACCCTCACTTGCTTTTGGCAGGAGACTCCAAGGCAGTCAGGGGAGTTGGAAACTTCATCATGGACAAAAGGGAAGGCTTCAGGGGTGCCCAGGTGGAGGCTGTCAGCTCGGGGAAAGCTGTAGGCAGGCTAACATTACCATGGGGCTCCTAGGAGACTTCCTTTGGTCAGCTCTGTGTTAGAAAAGAGGGCAGGGGCCAACATGAGAGAAGCTGGCAGTTACTGACCTAGTCCTGGCCATTTGGGGCCAATGGGTGCAGGGGCTGTGGTTTGGCTTGCTGGTCTGGCTGCTGCTGTGGTTGTAGGTTGGAGTTCTGCTGTCATAGACAGTCTAGGTGCTGTCCTTTTCTCCATTCAGTCTCTCAGTAGGAGGGAGTTCCAGTGGTAGTTCCAGAATTTCTAGAAGGGAGAGATTTAAAGGGATAACTTTATGGATGGAGAGTCCAGGAGACTTGTAACAAAGCTGCATTTGCATAGGAAACTCCTGGGTTTTCCTTAGGTTATTCCTTTATTGGAGTGGCTTTGGAATCAGGACATGCTGCATAGGGTGGGGCTTCTCAAGTCCCCACTGCTTTCTCTAGCTCTGCAGCTGGACGTGCCTTCCTGTGTTAGGTTCCTTTCATTTCATCAAGCAGCTAACATTAACTTTCTTACTGCAGTCAAACAGCAAAATCGGCTCTAGGAACAAGCACGAAGTTCCAATCTTAAAGAAAACATTCCCTTTCCATGCAAAGTTCTGCTCTAATGAAGTACGTTAAGCAAATAATTTGCTTAGCAGGTCCCAGGAAAGTTACTGAGGAAATGATGAATAGGAAGAAAGGTGAAAGAATAGAAAGATTGAAAAAAAGAGAGATAGGCCCATGAACTTCTGAGTCATTTAAACAAAATCAAATACTAACTGAAAATTAACCATTAGTCAAACTAATTGATTTATAAGATGAACAGTCCTCTCAGAATCAAAATAATGATATTAAATGGAAGAATAACTGCATTTGAGGTTATTGAAAGGAAAGAAAATCTCTGCAGTGACTAAAGTTAATGGCCTGCTCTTGCCCTGCTGTCAACTTTCTCTATTCAGAATATATATATTCTCTCTCTCCCATCCATGGATTATTAATATCCATATCACACATCACAATAAAACAAAATTATGATGTGAATATTATTCCCATATTTTGAATACTCCCTGAAGTGCCTTTTGGGTCATTAGAGTGATTTTTTCATTTAGAACATGTAGATAACTGATTTTTAAAATGAAGAATTTCTAATATACACGGCATCTAAATGCATAATATCATTTTACATTTTTATAAAGATGTCCCTCTGAGGTTCCCAAAGCCCATGGTTAATTTCAGTTTGATTTATATCCAGCTTTGTGACTGCTCTGAAGACACAGATATAGCTTCCTATCAGAACTGTCAAGAGTCGTGAAGCACTTAAGATTTCACCCAACTTGGAACCAACAAGTTAGGTTGCCAATTTCATAGATGGTAGTCAGAAGACATGAGACTCACGGGTCAGAGATAAGGACTTTATGACTCATGGTGCAGCAGGCAGCTTGAGCAAACATTTGCTGAGTTTGCACTGCTTGTCCCCCAAATCCCACAGGGAGGTACGTGTGTGCAGTGGACAGGAATCTTGAATTTGGAGAGCCTGATCTCAGAACAGTAAGAATGTCTTCCCTTTGTTCTGGAAGAAGACACGGTATCTTCCATGTTGATTGCCATTCAAATATTCTGTTTGCTGTTCAGATTTCCCTCTGCTGGAAAGATGTACCCAAATCCCAGAGACACATGAAGAATGAGCTTTCAATAATATGGTGAGATTTCCCAGGAGTACACACTCTGTTGGGCGCTATGATTAATCTGACCAACAGAAGCAGCAGCATCAACTTGTCTCCCGTGACGTTTAATTTAGGCTTCTACCCACAGGACCGCAGTCCATAGGACATGCCAATCCATCCAGAGAATCCAGATGGCTAGCCAGAGGCAAGTGTGAATTCCCCAGGCCCCTTTTGGCCAGGCTACCACCCAAAGGTGCACCAACCAGACTGGTCCAGTGTGGGAGAGAAAGACACATCATGCCGGGAATTCTCAGAGTAGAATCTTAGATATTCAGGTTAGGTCTTTGCCACCCCTTTCATCCTGATCTTACTCATGAGATGGCCAAGAAGGGATGGTCCCTTTTTAGAATAGTGGTGTTCAGAGACCAAAGCACCTTGCTAAGGCTGCAGACCAGAAAGAGGTGAGGGAGGTAGAGTTAGAAAATTTTTGAGTCATTTTTTTCAGGAGGCTGTTCGAACATTCAATGATACCGAATGACTGTGGTTGGTAGGCAGCATGGAAGGGCCATCTCTTGACTATCAGCCCATGGTTGGGTGGTTTTTGCTGTAGAAGGCACACCACTGTCAGATCGCAAATGGAAAACATGGCTCAGATTACGTTCAAGGCCCCAGTGGTGTGGCCGGAGTCAGCTGATTGGACTGCATCTGATGAAATGTCAAGTGTGATGAGACACAAATGATAGCCTGAGAGGAGCTTCGGCATTGGGTGTAGTCAATCTGCCAGGAGCAGCAGGGGCCATGCCCCCTGCACAATGGCCTCCCTCACCTGAGACAAACAGTGGGACCACTGGCAACAGCCCAAGGGGCAGAAGAGATTAACAAGGCACATCAACAGGAGTTTTGGACACAGCTATGAGAATGGCTTTGCATTCGGCCCACTGAGCAGTGACCACAAACATCATAACTTCTGTTTGGGTGGAGCTGAGCTGGAACGGCCACAGCAGCTCAGAGGATATACATACTGTCTGGTAGCAAATGACTGGCAAGTTTAGCCCAGTGGTGCTTCTCTACCTGGAGCTCTTCCTGATGGGGAAAAGCCCCTTGGCCCTTATGGGGTTGGGTGCACAGGCACGTGGCACTTTAATTCCTACTGTACATTCAGAGGTAAATGAGACATCAACAAGGCACTGAAATGCTCCAGTGGCTCCACATTTTTCCTTACTGAGAAGTCTGCTCATCCCCATCTGTTGAATTTGGCCTTTTATAGGATCAGATAGGGTGGAGGCTTGGGCGACAGTATCCAGCAGAGACACAGAAGTCTGAGACTCTCTCCTTCCTCTTCTTCAGCTAGTTGGGTGTGTGGGTATGGTCTTCAGCTTTCCTTGGGGACCAGGAGACTTCAGCTCCACCCCTAATCTCATCTTAAGATACCTTCATACAATCTTAAGGTGCTTTGAACTCAGACAACCCTCTGCATTCAAAGGATTCTTTAAATGATAAGTAGAGAATCACTAAATATTTACCAACCTTTTAGTCTAAATATGCACATCCGAGGACGGACATTTTACACTTTTATGTCTCTAAGGACTTTTAAAGGGAATTTTGTTTGGATCATCACTTTCTTCTTATGCTGTTTGCTGGTAATAAATAGTTCATTAATCCAACGTGGCAAAGTCTTGTCCTGGTGTATGCCCTCTGTGGTCCACCACCTTCTTCAACAACCTGTTCTAAGTTTTCCACTGTCATAAATCCCAAGCAGTGCTAGCATCCATGCTGCAGGAGAGCTTGCCAACCACAGCACCCTCCGAGATCCCTATGTCTGAGCCTTTTCTGGCCTGTGTCCCTATGTCTACATCCCCATCTTTGAACTGCTTTTTTTTCTCCTTTTTCTCAACCTCTCTTATTTTGCTCACTTCTCCTCTGGTCTAAATATACCAAACCATCCTTTTTTTCTTTTCTTTTCTCTTATCTTTGTTGATGACTCCTAATTTTCATTAGGAAAATATTATTTTAATGTGCTTTGTAAGGCTAGTGGCATTCAGGAGTTCGTGACCTTGGAAATTTATGCATGTTCACCTTCTAGAACTCCCTGGTTCCTGAGAGCAGGAATGAGTTATCTCTGACTTTCAGTGTCTGTAGGAACCATTAGGGACAATCTGATAAATTGGGCATACAACACATACCCCCCAAAGGATTCTCAACAAATGTGACTGTTCACTGCTCGCTGCAGTCAAATATACTGAACACCGAAAATGACTTTGTTTAGGACTTCCCTGGTGGCGCAGTGGTTTAGAATCCACCTGACAATGCAGGGGACATGGGTTCGAGCCCTGGTCCGGGAAGATGCCACATGCTGTGGAGCAACTAAGCCCGTGCACAACAGCTACTGAGCCTGCGCTCTAGAGTTCGCGAGCCACAATTGCTGAGCCTGTGCTCTAGAGCCTGTGAGCCACAACTACTGAGCCTGTGCTCTAGAACCCGTGAGCCACAACTACTGAGCCCACACACCACAACTACTGAAGCCCGCACGCCTAGAGCCCATGCTCTGCAACAAGAGAAGCCACTGCAATGAGAAGCCTGCGCACAGCAAAGAGGAGTAGCCCCTGCTTGCTGCAACTAGAGAAAGCTCACATGTAGCAACGAAGACCCAACACAACCAAAAATAAATAAATAAATAATTTCAAAAAGGAAAGAAAATGACTTTGTTTATACTGGATGAATTCTTGTGACTTGAGATAAAACACACAGAAAAATGGGGACGACCTCTGAGAGGCAGTAGAAAGTCTTACCGCTCTGCCATTCTGTCTCCTTTCTTCTTCACCCCAAGTCAGGAAGGGGCAGAAATGTCTTGAAGCTTACATAAAGCTCTGGTTAAGTCACTTTCATGTAAAAATTTGTTTCACATTTTCCTTGCGGCAGGACCGAGAATTTGGATAAGTATACCTAAAAAAACTTTATAAACTTCTTTCCTAACTTGCATTTTCTCCATACAGTTGTTGAATCTTTGCTTTATATGTAGTCTTAGGAAGTTTACATTGTCTGAAATAAAGAAATAAATAAAATTTTATTTTCTTTTTTTTATTGTTGTGGTAAAATAGGCATAACACAAAATGTAACATTTTAACCATTTTTGGGTGTCCAGTTCAGTGGCATTAAGTACATTCATATTGTTGTGACACCATCACCACCATCCATCTCCATAGCTCTTTTCATCTTCCCCAATGGAAACTCTGAACCTATTAAACAACAATTCCTCATTCCCTCGTCCCCCAGCCCCTGGTTACCACTATTCTACTTTCAGTCTATGAATTGGCTATTCAAAATACCTCACATACTTGGAATCATACAGTATTTGTCCTTTTGTGTCTGGCTTATTTCACGTAGCATAAGATCTTCCAGGTTTACTCATGTTGAATCCTATGCCAGAATTTCCTTCCAGAAATTAGAATAAATTATCCAGAAATTAGAATAAATTATTTTATTAGTTTTAGAATTTTTTATGCTAGAATGTCTTGAGTTTTCTTTGTATACTAGTGTACAGTCGTATAATCAGCAATAGTTTTTCTTTTTTCCCGTGTTTTTTGCCAGTTATTTCATTTTCTTTTAGTATTTACTATAATACCTGTAACAGTGTTAAAATTAACATGAAATGGATTATCTTTGTCTGGTTCTGATTTTAGAATTTGCTGCTAGTTTTTGGAAAATTATTTTTATTGATTTAAGTAGTTTCTTTCTAGTGCTATTTTTAATTAGGACTGACTATTGAATTTTTCCAAATGCCTTTTAATCAACTTGGGCTTTTATCTTTCACTATTTTTGCTATACTGGATTAAATGGATACATTTCCTGATAGTAAGAACTTTATTATTCTTGGATTCATGTTTAAAAAAAAACAAGAAGTAGACAATTTTAATCAATCAGCTACCAAATAACCCATAAGACGGTCAAGAATCTATCATTTAAAAAGACACCAGGATCATATGGCTTCACAACTGAGTTTTACCTGGACTCTAAAGAACAGAAAATTCCCATATTATTTAAGATAAGCCACTGAAATATATATAAAGCTCCTCAATGATGTCAACATAATTTTCATGCCCAGATTTGATAAAAATAGAAGCAAAATACAAAACTGCAAGCCAGTTTGGCTTATTATGATAAAAGCAGTAACTCTAAATAAAATATTAGCAAAGAGAATCTGTCTATATTTCAAAGGACTAAGTAGAATATATTTCATGAACTATAGTCTTAAGTATAAATATACTTAAATATAAATATATAAATTTTTCATTGCTATTTTCACTTCAAGTTGTTTATCATATCTTATTGTCCAGGTTATTCACATTCTTTGAAGTTATATCTTCCCCTGACAACTGAGGAACCCTGAGAAAGTGAATAAGAGAGGAATAAACTATCTAAAATCTGACTCAGACCCCAGATAAGCATATGGTGCTTTAGTGAGAAGAAATTTGATTCTGCTGATCAGGATACTAAAACTTGACCTTTGCAATCTTCTCCTAATAAAATAAAAGTAGAGGGCTGCCCTGTGAAAATGTTTATTCATGGATCATCATGGTGAGAAGGACCTTGATCTCAGAGGAAGGTCTTCCCACAGACACTCAGACTTTCATGGCTGTGAACGTGAATGTGGCTTTCAGGGAGCAATGTTGGCTATAAATCTGCCAATCAGAGCAGTTCAGGTGACACACCTCCAGCCTTTATCGCTGTTGTTCACTGGAAATTTTTATCAAAATTGTCCTCCCACTTTCCAATATCACCTTGTTCTGGTGTAGGCTGTGCTTCAAGCCAGCTTCAACCTCACTAACAAATGAGGTGAAATCCAAAACGTAAAATGTTACCTCTCGTAGGGAGGAAGAGGGAAGGCATAAGAGAGAAGCACATAGATAAATATAAAAATAAATAAATTATTGTTAATGATCCAGCTTTTGGGCTGGGTGATAGGTTCATGAAGGTACAATTTATTGTGCTTTATTTTAAAAACACATATCACTACATGCATATATATATATATATATATATATATGTATCTCACATATAATATTTATAGGTATCAAATAACATTTAACAATATGAAGGAGGGGGTATCACCTGATAGACTTATTAAGAAACAAAGCCCAGTCCCCTCCTTCCAGAGATTTGATTCAATAGGTCTGAGCAGGGTCTGTGAATCTGCATTTTTTTAAAAAATGAGGTGAAATCCATATAGCGAGGAATCAGAGCCATGTTGAATGGAAAGCAGCAAATTAGGTGTGCAACAAGAAAGAGAGCTCCAGAGTGCACATTTCCAGTCATTGACTGCAGCTGGGGGGCCTGCACCCTTCAACGAATCAGTCAACATTTACTTATCCATCCCCTGCAGCAGCTTTGCAAGTCGTTTTCAAAAATCATTGAACCACTAACAGTTTATCCACTCTGCAAAATATACACAGCTTCTCATATCCACCAGGGTTACTCCCCTCTCGGCTATATTCAGCTCTTTTTACTGCTGCTGATTTCAATAAGCAGCAAATTATATACACTTGCCCAGGGGGATCACTCTTACCACAAAATTTCCTCTTATGTTGAAATGTCTATGAGACCCTCCAAAAAAGAGAGCCAGTGAGCTGAAGCAAGTGTTTACCCCCAACTTAAAAAGATCTATCTTATATGCCCTGGGGAATGGCCAACGTTGCTTCACCCTTGGGCGTGAACTTCACCACCTCCAGCTCCAAGGAAATCACTAGCAAAAATGTTATTCCTACACCTTGGCTTCTATCCCAGGCCTCAAATACATACAGGGTCCCAAAGGGAACTTCCTTCCTGTCACTTTGATCTCGTGATCAGAGGAGAGAGTAGGAAGCTCCCACTTGCAGCTGAGAGATGCTGGGAAGACATGATGCTCTTGCTTCCATAGATGGTGACCTTGGGCAGGATTCCTAGTAAAATGTCACTTTCCTTATCTGCAAAAGGAAAATAATACTTCTTCCCTCACAAGGTGTTTAATCCTCTTCACTTTGTTTCTGTGTTGGAAAGGTAGAGAACTCAGGGTTGTCTCTCTTCAATGCAGCTGTTTGATCAAAAGCTTGAAACTTGGAAGGAAATGCATCTTGAAAACCGACCAAGTAAGGCTTTGGGAAATATCAATTAATGCCAATTCCATTAATTAGTGAGGGAAACCTGATCCAGTACACTAAAATGTGAACATCTGTGAACAGATCAGAAAGATTGGTTTTACTCTTTTAATCCTTTTTCAGGACTTAGAATAATTTTGGTAGAGGAGGGTATGGAGTAGTTCTTATTTAAAAATTTTTTGAAAAGGAAGATAGTTGTAGTTTAAGCACTAAGGCCTTTATTTTATTTTATTTTTATTTAAGGTCTTTATTTTAAAATTTATTTCAAAATTAGAATACCAAAATGAACTCGATATATTTGCACCTAATAAAAAGCGGGAAGTAGATTTAGCTTTGTTCCTTAAAATACAGAAATCGTGCCTTAGATTTTTCAAGTGTTTAGAAAATCGTAATTTATGCTCTCCATTTCTTTATATGCTGCATATTTTAAATTAGAAATGTCAAGTCCTGTTGAGTTTTACAACTGCTGAAAATAAAAGTTCTAAACCAATCTGTAGAGTTTAGAAGTAAATTGTATGACTATTTTACTAATGCTTAAATATTTCTAAAAAATTAGCTATCTCCAGTAGTATTTATACCTTCCCCTCTAAGAAAAGAAATTTTATGTAGTTATTATTCTGAGATAGATTTCTTGTTGTTTCCACATAATCTTCTTAGACTAAGACTTAGGCTAGCTGAAAAATGCCTCTTAGTTCAGATAACATTTTTTCTTTTTACTGGTAGTTTTTATAGTATAAGCCAGCAGTTCTGAAATATGTTTAAAAATGTGTTTAAAATAAGGTATGTTATTTACTTTATATAAGCAACAGTTCAATAATTCAAATCCTATATTTATCTTCTCAGAGTAAAAGGCAGATTTATGCAAACACATTTAACAAACAATAGTGGATTTCAACATCTTTGACTCATTTTCAAGAGAGATTCCATGTAATTCAAAGACAAAATTTTTAATATGAAATACTTTCCTTAACAACTCATATGTACTCATCTAAAGAGTATGTTTGCCATTTTCATGTCTTTTTACATAAATATTAGGAATGGTTAAGTAGAATTTGGAAAGACTTTACTTTTCTCATATGCTTTGGCTTAAATGAAATGGAAACTCACAGGATCTGTGTTTTTGGAGAGGAGCAGAGCGACAGTGAGGGAATGTAGAACTTGGAGGGAAGGGACCATTTAGTAAGAGACGCAAAGGGGCTCTCTCGGGAAGAGAAGTGATCTTAACTTTACTCCCAAATTGAAAAAACAAGTTCTCTTACAGAAAATGTTCAATTACTCAAATAATTAACAAATAATGAAACTAGGAAATTCATTTTTATTTTTCCGAGAGCAGAAGAATATTATCTTGGCTATTCAAATGCATTCGGCAAATATTTAGGTTCTTTGTTCCCTATGTGTCCAATATTTTAATCTTTAGATTTTACTAATGCTAAAGGTCTTACTTGTAATTTAATAAAATATTCTATTTAGTTTAGAAATGTGAATAATATTTTATCAAAACACAGAGCTTATTAATGGTATAATAATTTCTTAATAATTTATCAAATGTGGTACATTGAGCACTGTCCTAAATGCTTTTATGCATTAACTGAAGAACTGTTATATGTAGTAATCTGTGCCCCACTGTCAAATTCTCCCTCTAGGACTGTGACACTCATTTACACTATTGTCAGGAGTATGGATTTTGACGGAACACTGTCAAGTCTGTCTCCAGGAATTGCCCATGGCCAAATAAAGCAGCCCTGTGTCCACGGGGGACATCTCTGAAGGGTCATGGACGACCCCAGATTCAGAGGTCCCGTATATTAGTATTTCTGCTGTTTGATTAATTCTGGTATTTATGCTGCACTTGTATTTCTATTGTTTGATAAAAAAATCCTGTATTTATGTTGCTTGATTTTTTTCTGTATCAATGAATAATCATAATGAAAAATCAATCTGGAAGAAATTTTTAACCTCTAGAGTCTTATGGGCACAGAAATTTTTGCCCACATTTTTATCACAGTGAAAAAATATGATGATCAACAAAGCATTTTCAGGAATAAAAACATTTACACTAACAAAACTCAAAGGGAGAAATGGAGTGAAATTTACATTCAAGAAAGAAAAGTCATGTAAAACAGCCAACTGTCACTTGAGCTTGTTCATGTGTACCTTTCCATGGCTGATCCAAGTTATAAAATCATTACAATTTTTAGATTTCATTAGGTAAATTTACAAACGTATCTAAATTCTAGTTGACTCATTTTTAAAACTCCAATATTTGTTGATCTGGAAATTATACTCTTTACAACTATATCAACTTATGACAAAATTTTTTAGTGGCCACCTAACATTGTGTGAAAGGATATATGGTTTTTCAAAATTCTTCTGGGTGTTAAGTAGGCAAAAATTTCCACTAAACTAGATGACCCAAACTGTCTTTTGACTATAAATTCGGTGATGCTTTCTTATCTTGTTTTCTAGAGATAGTCAATCTATTTAAGTCTTTTGTGGTGATCACGCATCCGTGGTGAAAAAAGAATTATTAGCAATGGAGGAGGAAACATCACCAGAAAAACAAAAGCAGGAGATAATTTGGGCTGGCATAAGCTTTGAAAGAAGTACAGTAAACTAAAAAAAGAAAGGGGGGGATTACAAATGTCCTTCTCTGCTCACAAACCACATGTCCTCATCAGGACAGGTGATGCCCACATCTCAAGCCTTAGACTCACATCTCCTTGCTGTTGGTCTCACTGAAGGAAAAGGAGACAGAAGGATTTCTGCTTTCCTCCGCCGCCCTCTGATGACTGCCGTGAATGACTGAGAAATGCTTTCCAGGAGTGGGAAGCTCTCAGTCCAGTGGATAAATCCGTAAGAGCCTGCATAATGTAACCCTCAGGTATCCAAGCATCTATGTGATGCTCATGAAAACAGACAAGCTGGCTTCCAGGGTCCTCATAACCGACCTGCTTAGAAAAACATACCTTAGCTGTAGGCAAAACATGAGGTTGCTTCAGGAATCTTACTGCCCTTCTTAATACTCAAGCTTGTACGTTTGTGGTACTAATCTGTTCTCCTTAATTACACTGAAATTATTATCAGAATAAAAATCCATGATTTTTCATATGTCTTTAAAAAGAAGTATTTCAATTGCCTCTGACATTTCAGATGAGACCTTTATAATGTAAATATAACTGCGTGAGATATTCCCTGAATATATATTTAATGACTGAGAAAAAATAAATTTCTTCCCATGAAATGGGGAGTCACCAGAAGCAAGGATGGAATGGAATTATAGTCAGGGATAAAGTAAGAGGCAGAGAAGAAAGGGGACCAAAAAATAATTCTATTCCTCTGCAGGACTATTGGAGTCAGGGCTTCGGGTGTCTTCCCAGTCATTCTGTGGTCCTACTCGAAGAATGGCTTTCTTCCCCGGCAGGAAGCATCCTTGTGGATTGGGACTTATTCCCTTTGCACATTTCAGGAAATCCACTCCCTGCTAGCAGAGGGGCAGTGACATACTGACAAATTGGCAGGACTGTAGAATTCCATGGATTAACTGTTATATGTGGCACTAAACACTTAAAACATAATCACTAGACTATTTACAGACCTTATGGATTTCCTACACTTTCAATCTACAATAAATATCTCTGTCCACCCTGGCTCTGTAATTTTGTAAGCGCAAATATTAAAGACAAACAGACATTATGTTTTTCTTCCTTCTCCTCTTCCAGCTGGAATCATTGCAGGAGTTTTACTCATATGCCAACACTTAAATCAGCAGCTTTATCTTGTTGAGAGAGAAGCATAACGAGAATTGCATCCAGAATAATGGGAAGAGCAATGATTCCTACTTAATTATTATAATGACGTTCTTAAATTAAGAGCTAGTCATTATGTGCATGCACGAAAAGCTGAAAAGACAGGTGGGATCTGACAGGTTTGTAGAAGTACCATCCATCTCTGGAAGAGAGACGTCTTCCATTCTATAGGAAAAGATGGAAAGTGTCCAGCTTATCCAAGCTGATCTAGAAACAAACATTAGCATTTAGAACAAACCCATTGCAAAAACAGTGGTATATATGACCAATATGAAAGCGTTAATGAAATTAGATAGCTGATCATCAAAGCACAGGGGAAATTAATAAATTAACAGTGATAAAAATGTCCTATTTACTCCTTAACTCTTTTACCAAAATAAAAATGAATTCAATTGTAGATGTTTCCAAAAATTCAAAAAGCAAGCCCTTACATTAACTGAGTGAAGATATTACTACAAACCAATTGAAATGTGGTCTGGATTCATTAAGGAGTTTCTGTTTAGAACGGAGGGGGGATGGGACCATGTATTGAACACAGTCAGAACTTACCTTTGCTAAGGCCAGATTTGAATGTGTTGTTTTATTGGGGAAGGTCAGAAGACATGAACTTTCCTCACTCTCTATTAGAAAGTCCACATCTGACCTTGCTTTGAAAGGGATGCTGATGGCTTTAGCAAGGCCTTTAAAAAAATAGTTTTATCACAGGTATTCAAAACTACTAAAGATTCATCTCTATACAAGATTTTCCACTTTTTCTAGCAAACATGAATTATAGTTATAACACTTTCCAAAAATTAATTATACTAGTAGATATGGCCATAAATAACTCCAGGTCATAGAGTTGGATACACAACACATAAGATTTTGTTGTTCATTTTTCTTGTTAAATTGCTGCAATTAATGATAAATTACTAATGTACTAAATAATGAGCTAGAATGATTTTTCTAAAGTGGAATCTTCAGTCTGTTCAAGTTTTCCAGATAGCACGTTGTGCAAGTGAAATACAAGCGTCCTGGAAATACTATTATGTAAATTTTCACCATTACTGGCAAGTCTTAAGCAAAGCAAATTTCAATGAGAACTCATTCTTACAAACTGACTTAAAATGATCACATACAAAATACCACACTTTGTTTTTTTCACATTCTTCCTCTGCCAAATACACAATATCAACACCCAAACTGGTTACTCATTGGCAATGCAAAAATATAAGACTGACCTTGGTGATAGGAGGAACGGATTTGTCCTTCTCCTCCACCACCAATCTGAGGAAGGCTTTGTCTGTCTTCACATACCTACCGCCTCTCCGTGGAGAATTCCTTTATCACTCTTATCTAAGAAGACCTCATTTTCAAGCTCCTTTTTCCATGCCATACAATTAACACTTCTTTATACAGTAGCTAATGTACCAATTATTTTTACCTAGTAATTTAACACTTGATAATGAACTATTTTGTTCTCTAATGTTTTTGAATATGCTACTTATCCCCGCCAATCATATTATAAAGATTAAGTCCAGATTCCAAACTGCCTGAGATCCAATCTTGGGTCTTTCCTTAAAAGCATTGGTAACCTTGGGAAAATCACTTAGACATTTTTCTGCCTCAGTTTTCTTCATGCAAAGTGGGAACAATGATAAACAGTACAGCTTATAGGCTGTTGTGAGGATTAAATAATAAATGTACAAAAAATATGTAGGACAGTTTCTTTTTTTTATCTTATTCAAGTATTGTTGATTTACAATGTTATGTTCATTTCTGCTGTATGGAAAAGTGATTCAGTTATACATATGTATACATTCTTTTTCATTTTCTTTTCCATTATGGTTTATAATAAGATATTGAACATAGTTCCCTGTGCTATACAGTAGGACCTTGTTGTTTATCCATCCTATATATAATAATTTGCATCTGCTAATCCCAAACTCCCAATCCTTCCCTCCCCCACCCCTTCCCACTTGGCAACCACAAGTCTGTTCTCCATGTCTGTGAGTCTGTTTCTGTTTCATAGATAAGTCCATTTGTGTTACATTTTAGATTCTATATATAAATGATATCACATGGTATTTATCTGTCTCTTTCTGACTTACTTCACTTAGTTGGATCATCTCTAGGTCTATCCATGTTGCTGCAAATGGTATTATTTCATTCTTTTTAATGGCTGAGTAGTATTCCATTGTATATATGTACCACATCTTCTTTATCCATTCTCCCGTTGATGGACATTTAGGTGGTTTCCACGTGTAGGACAGTTTCTGATATGTGTGTTATATAATGTTCCCTATCATCATTAGTATTTTATTGTTATTGTTATTGGTACCCTTAATTCCAGGGGCTTCATATCATATCTTTCGCATCATGCCTTGCACAGTGTTGGTCATAGGAGTACTCTGTAAATTTTGATGACTGAATAGTAAGACTAGAAGGCAGAAGAAAATCCATAGACCAATGTATAGTGTCTGCATATGCATGAGTTTGGGTGTGACTAATGATGAAACCGTCACTGCATTTGAATAACTGAGTAGGTCTATGTAGCCATAAAGCATAATTGTGAGATGCTGATGGAACAGTGACAGAGATATACATTCATAACACATCAGTCAAAAACTGATGTGGCTTTTAATGCAAAGCTTTTCTGAAGTTCATGGTGATATGAAATGGAAGCAGACATTTTGAAATAAGCTCATGGTAGCTCTACGGATAACATAAATGTAGCAACTATGGGAAAAATGTCTAATTTTTAGTTCCACTATTCATCTAGATAAATTCAACCTCATCATCTTTGAAAACTGAAGGGCAGATTTAAAAATTGGAAAGAGTTAAATAAATTAGATTCATTCATGTAGTAGAATATGACATACCAGTGAAAACATGATTGTAGAAAATATTGAATTTATGGAAAATTGTTCATTATGTATTGTTAAGAGAGAAAAGATCAGTATGATTGGAGTTTTTTTTTTTTTTTTTTTTCCCAGTATGCGGGCCTCTCACTATTGTGGCCTCTCCCATTGCGGAGCACAGGCTCCGGACGCGCAGGCTCAGCAGCCATGGCTCACGAGCCCAGCCGCTCAGCGGCACGTGGGATCCTCCCAGACCGGGGCTCGAACCCGCGTCCCCTGCATCGGCAGGCGGACTCTCAACCACTGCGCCACCAGGGAAGCCCTGATTGAAGTTTTGAGGAGAAGGAGGGTGAGAAAAAGGAAGAGAAGGAGGAGAGGAATTTGCTTTCCTCTAAGTTGAGTTTTAAACTGAAATATTTCTGAATGAAGAGTCAGTCTAGTCTTTTTACGGAGCTCAATCCATGAGTGGGCTCATTATTACTGAGAAGGAAGAGGTAAGAACATCTGAGCAAAATAAATGTCACTTATAGAACAACTGCTCTTTATTTAAAAATAGAGCAGAAGGCTGTGATGCTACACTTAGCTTGGAAATATCATATACCTATTTCTTTGTTCAGAAAAAACCAGATAAAGATGATTACTTGGAAATAAACTTAGGAGGTAGGCAGTCTTAGGATAAGCAGAGCAGAGGGAAGAATAATAAAGGCAAATAAAAACCTGTGTCTGTAATATTTAACTCAATTTTATTTTTAATTTAAATTTAACTTAAAATTCTACTGAAAAAGAAGTAATTGTATAATCTGTATATAGACCCAGAAAACTTTCTTATTTCATTAAAAACAACAACAACAGAAAAACAAACAGCAAAATAAGCCATACATGCAGTTCTTAATTTGTTCCAAGGGAACTTTTTCTTAGAAAAACACAGAGTACATCTGGAATGACTTGTATGTATTTCCATCATTATGAAGACCTATTTTGGATTATAAATTATAGTTAATAATTTTTATTTCATTAGTCATATTTAATCTTTTCTAATCAAACACTTTATTTGGTTATGCACACAGGTCGGGAGGGGTGTGGTATCAAGATTCCTATCAGGAGATAATTTAGGTTTTAAACCAGTGAGACGTCCTGGCAAAAAGGGAAATTCAAATTCGAACCAAATTTAAGCAATAAAAACCCCAGGAGCACGTGGTCAACACTGACTCTATCTTGACTGAATGGTTATAGATATCTTCATTCATATGTCAGAATGACTAATATGTTGATACAATTACAGTTAATCATTATTATAGTCAGTTAGTATGAAACCATATTTATTATAAGGATATATGCTGATAATACACATGTATTTTTACTAATGCTTATAACGACCTTTCCACATAGAGAGATGATTCTCTCCAATTCACAGATTTAGGTCCTTATACCAATTCACTAACAAAATAAGTATCTTCACGAACTGAATCAAAAACTCAGGTGCTCTGGCCATTTTCAGTTTCCTATAGAAAACAGATTTCATGGTGCCATTCCAAATCTCTATTATATATATGTGTGTGGCTCATACAAACTAGCAATTTTTAGTTACAGGTTAAATCGGATCATGAAAAAGTAAAACTTTTATGCAAAGAAAACAGCAAACACACAGTAGCTGCATCTATATGTGCTTGCATCATTTTCTGAGGTGTATCAATCTCATGTTACTGGTTAGAATTCATCCCCAAAGCATCACAGCCCAATGCATGTTTTTACTGCTCACTTAGCCAGGAAATACTGTCAGTAGTGAACCTGACTGAATTTAAGATTATAAGGTGATAGTAGCGGTGAATAGCATTTTCTGAATGGAAGGTCATAGATAAATCAGAAAAAGGTGGAGGAGAAGAAAGCAAATATTTAAGGACATTACATTTTGGGAACAGATTGGCTAATATGGAGAAAAGAAGAAGGCCAGCAGTGAAATATGGGAGAAATAAGAAAGAACTCTTTGACATATCCACTGATTTTTTTCACAAAGACTTATCTTGTTCGACTTTGACCAAATATAAAATGTAAAGTTCATTTAGATGTTGTTGATGGAGGGAGGATCTAGAGATTGTTACTCTGACAAAAACATTGAGTAAAAATTAGATGCCATAGAAAGATGAGTTGGTTAGACAAGATGAGGAGACATCTGCGTTGTGCAAGAGCTTTGAGTAAGAGACAGAGGAGACAGAGGTGGAAAAGTCTTGCAGGTGATTTGATTTGAGAATTCTGATAATACGCTTTATTTAAAAAAATTATTTATTGTTTGCTTTTTAATTTTATTATTGTAATTCAAATATAACCTAATTTTTCTTACCAAATGAGTTATAACTTAAGACCATGGTTACTACCACTACTATTACTACTACTACTTTTATAAAGCAGAAAAGGGAAGAAATCATGTTATTAATTTTGCCTCATGTATAATTATCATATAGGATGTTTACAAACTTCCTAAAAAAGCATGTAGAAATCATTGTAATGGGGATATAATATGAAGCTAACTTTCCCTTTCTGGGAAATATTATCAGCAACGATGTCCACTTCCTTCTCCCATTTATGATAAATTAGTTGCCATGAGAACTAGTTTCTCTGTGGCTAGGAGTTTTTCTTCTCGCTGAAATTTTAAAATAGAAAATAAGTAAAGAAAATAAGTCGTATTATTTTAAAAACCTTATTAGAAAAAAACCCCCAAATTAATCCTTATGACTATAGAACAACTTAAACTACATTACCCAGGGCAATTTTCAATAGCTTCCTAAGCTGTTTCCTGCCTCCTATCTTATTTCTCTCACTGGTAATCCTCATTGTACAAAACAACTTTATCTTAAAGTGTTGGGGGCTTCCCTGGTGGCGCAGTGGTTAAGAATCTGCCTGCCAATGCAGGGGACATGGGTTCGAGCCCTGGTCCGGGAAGATCCCTCATGCCGCGGAGCAACTAAGCCTGTGCGCCACAACTACTGAACCTCTGCGCGCGCTAGAGCCCACGAGCCACGGCTGCTGAAGCCCACGTGCCACAACTAGTGAAGCCCCTGCGCCTAGAGCTGGTGCTCTGCAACAAGAGAAGCCACTGCAATGAGAAGCCAGCGCACTGCAACGAAGAGTAGTCCCCGCTCACCGCAACTATAGAGAGCTCTCTAAATAGTATCATCGTCCTCACAACCTGTACTTGGCATCATGTGGTGTCACCCTCACAAAGTGACTGAAAAGCTGTCAGTAAATGGAAACCTTGCAAAGGTCTAGGCAGAGTTGAGGGAAGCAAACAAGAGATGTAGAAACATGCAGAGGCTAAGAAGTTATCACCACCCTCGGACCTAATGGTGGTTTGCTGCAGCCCAGAAACAGGCTCCTGTAGAAAAGGGTCATTAGATAAGAGTTGTGCCCTCTGTCACTCGGACCTCCAAACCCACTGAGCCCTGCATCATGGGAATGGGATGCAACATTTTTCAAGTGGTTTATAAGGTACATGTAGCAGGAAGGGGTCCTCTCCCACCGCCATCGTTCCCTTTGTTTCAAGACCTGTTCCGTTCAGGTGTGATGGAGGCAGCATCAAACACCACCTGCTGGTTTAAAGGGTACACTGCACCCTTCTGGGATTGCAACAGTGAAGAGGCTGCCCAGCTGGTGACACAGCTGTCTCCAATAGGAAGGCTCCACTGTGTTAGGAGTCTAGGGATGGGACACGCACTAAGACCACTGAGTTTATATTTGTCTCTCTCTCTCTCTCTCTCTCTCTCTCTCTCTCTCTCTCTCTCTGTTTATTTACACATGATTTTCTGGGCTCGCTGGAAATTCTGCAGATCTGGAGTGGGACGAGCTGATCTCGGCTGGGCAGGCTCCTTCATCCATGGGTGAACGGGCTAGGAGCTGGCTGGTCTAGTGTGGGTTCAGCTGAGCCAACTCAGTTCTCCTGCACCTGTTCCATCCTCCAGGGGCTGGTCCAGAACATTCTCTCGGCAGTGTCTGGGCTCCAAGAAACAGTGTGAACACACATGCACTTTTCCAAGCCTCTTCCTGCAGCACATGTGCTGCTGTCCACAGACAAAAGCAAGTCTATGGCCAGGCCCAGAGTCTATGGGAAGAAGTTAACCATAGGAATGGATACAGGGAGGAAAAGAAAATTAAGACTCTCAGTGCAATCTATCTTAGGTATGTTGGCCTCAAAAAATAAGCTTGGAAGTGTCCCTTTTAAAAAATATCCTCTGGGTGAGGTTTTTTTTTCTGTGTGTGTGTGTGGTACTCAGGCCTCTCACCGTTGTGGCCTCTCCCGTTGCAGAGCACAGGCTCCGGACGCGCAGGCTCAGCGGCCATGGCTCACGGGCCCAGCCGCTCCGCGCATGTGGGATCCTCCCGGATCGGGGCACGAACCTGTGTCCCCTACATCGGCAGGTGGACTCTCAACCACTGCGCCACCAGGGAAGCCCTGGGTGAGTTTATTGAATAGTTATCATCTGTTTCTTACGGTGAAGGTATTTAAGTCTGGGGCTTTCACTTCTGGACTGTTTTCAATAACATTTAATTAATTAAGGAATCAATTCATTTCATAGACAAGAAATAATTTTAAGTTTTTATTTCTAGTCTCAGTTTTGATACATTTTTATTTTTAAATAAAAGTCATGTATTTTTCAAGTATTTGTCATAACGTTATCTTTTTAAATGTCAGATTTGTAGTGATAAGCCCTGTATCATTCTTATATATTTAATTTATATTTTCTGTGTCATTACTAGATCAATGTTGCTAAGATTATATCAATACATAAAATTTTCTATCTTAGCCACTTTTAAGTGCAGCGTTTAATGGCATTAAGTACATTCATATTTCTTTGTAACCATCACCACCATCCACCTCCAAAACGTTTTTCATCCTGCAAAACTGAAACTCTGTAACCATTAAGGAAGAACTTCCCATCCTTTCTTCCCACATTCCCTGGCAACCAACACTCTTCTTCTGTCTCAATGAGTTTCACTGCTCTTTATAGCTCATATAAGTGGAGTCACACAATATTTTCTTTTTGTGACTGGTTTATTTCACTTAGCATAATGTCCTTAAGGTTCACCCATGTTATAGCATATGACAGAATTTCCTTCATTTTAAAGGATGAATAATGTCCCATAGTGTATGGGACTTAATCTATTTTATTAACCTTTTCTTATTTGATTTTTGGGGAGGTAATGCCTAAGAAATATAAAAGTGTGAGAAATTAGAACTGGGAAGGAAAACCACTAGATTGTGATGGAGATCAGATATCTTTGAAATTAAGGTTAAAAACTAACAGTAACATGATACATGTAAATACAGCTATCTGAGGAGGAAGGGTGTGTAAGAAAGTTAAAGTTAATCCCAAGGAGAAAATGTTGATAAATGAGAATGTTGAATCCGGAGAAGCATAGACTTGGGAAGACATTCTGTCTTCAAAAAATTGGAAGGCTGTCATAGAGAAAAGGGCTTTCTTTTCTTCTGGGCTTTCCCAAGAGGTCAGAGTAGGTAGGATTTACTGGTGGAAGTTATAGGGAGATGGATTTCAATTTTATCTAAAGAAGACCATCATTTCTGCCCCCAGCAGAGATGCTTCAGCTTAAAGTGTTCAAACTGAAGCTGGATCCTTGCTTAGTGGAGTTATAGAGCAGTGGTTCAGAGTGTGGTATCCCTGAGAGCTTCTGAGGATTCCATGTGGTCAAAAATATTTTTCTAATTACACTAAGACATCAATGCCTTTTGCACTGCCATTGTCATTGATGGTGCAAAAGCAATGGTAGATAAAACTGCTGATGGCTTAACATGAATCAAAACAGTGGCACAAAACTCTACTAGACATCAATTGTCTTTCTTGCCATTGGCATAATAAAAGAAAACAAGTGTTGGCTTCACTGAAGATGGTCCTTCTTGTAGCAGTATAACATATTAATTTTATGAAATCTTGACCCTTAGTACACATCTTTTAAACATTTTGTGTAATGAAATGAGAAGTATGCCTAATTCATTTCCGGATACCAAAGTGTCATGATTATCTTGAGGAAGAGTATGTGTCTGATTGAGTTGTGGGCTCAAATAGCCACTTTTTCATGGAAGAATTGTGTTTATTTATTTTTTTTCTCTCAAGAATGACTGACAGAAAATCTCTGGTAATTCAGACTTGGGTTTCTAGGAGACATTTTCTCAAACTAAATAAGCGGATTCATCACTTTAAAGAAACCAACTGACACTATTTGTTGCCAATAAATTTTCAGCTTTCAAATGATAGAATTTGGAAAACTTGTGTCCATCATGGTGATCTTGCAACTTTCTAGTATTTAATACTTTCCTGATGAGCTCATGGTGATAGTATAATTGTGAACTTTTGATATTATATATATTGAGATATATCAATATTTGAAAGAACTGAATAGCTCAAGTGATATTTTCCAAATAACAATTGCATGATGTTATGACATTATGCATAGGTAAAAGATCTGTTCAAAAGTATAAGATAAACTCATGGATATTAATGTAAAAAGCTTATTGATAAGATTTCTGATTCTACATTACAGCTTTCACATAGAAACTTATAAGAAACTCCCATTTGTCCAATTTGGGTATGGTATTAAAAAATGTAACAATGACCTGAAAAGGCTATTGCAGTATTCCTCCCTTTTCCAGATATGTATTTTGTATGAGGCTGAATTTTTTAATATACTTTATCCATGAAACATATTTCAACACAATGAATGCAAATGCAGGCATTCAGATATTCAGAATTCAGAAACTCCAACTATGGCATCTCTAATATTTATATCTATTAATTTAATATCTCTAATAGTTTATTATCTATTAAGTCAGATAATAAAAATTTTCAAAAAGGTAAAATAATGTCTCTCTTCTCACTTTTTATTTCAGTTTAGACTGTATAGTTACTCTTCTTCAAAAATATGTCAACAGAGTATGGGTTTATTATTATTATTTTATTTTATTTATTTATTTTTTTTGCAGTACGGGGGCCTCTCACTGTTGCGGCCTCTCCCTTTGCGGAGCACAGGCTCCGGACGCGCAGGCTCAGTGGCCATGGCTCACGGGCCCAGCCGCTCCGCGGCACGTGAGATCTTCCCGGACCGGGGCACGAACCCGTGTCGCCTGCATGGGTAGGCGGACTCTCAACCACTGAGCCACCAGGGAAGCCCTATTATTATTTTTAAATGAATTGATAGATATTAAAATTTTTATCAATTTTAATTTTGAGTATGCTAAAGATTTATAGATATAACCCACACAATCCAAAGGTCTTTGGGATTCTCTAAAATTCGTAAAACTGTAAAGGAATCCTGAGTCTAAGTTTCAGGACCATTGTTATAAAATATAGAGGTCAATAGGCCCCATGATATACTTAGTGGTTCAATCTGTCCTGAGGCACTATTAGTCTTTTTTGGTGAGAATATAATATTTGAATCCCAGTGTTGTCATTTTTACTCTGGAATATCTTATTCAGTTTTTTTCAACCCAAATGAAAGAAATCCCAAGTATTTGTGTGATAAGCCTATCGTTCTTCAAAATGATTGGCATAAAATTTTCCAAAATCCTTTAATTATGTGGACATGTTTTTATTTCAATAAAAAGTATTTTTCTTTCTGATACTTAATACAAACTGTTCACTTATATCATCAATACGTAAATACTGATATCACTCTAAAAAAGCACAGCAACTCTACGAAATCTCAACAAGCTGACTCATGCCAGGATGTGCTAGTCATGCTCTGATTGCTAATATTGTGACTGGAATAAAGATTTAAATAGTTTATGATTATATACAACAAAGGTAAGACAACTGTTGAAGTCTCTCCCTTAAACATAAAAAAAATTCATGGGGGTTTAAAATGTGAAGTACTTCTCGTGTTTCACTCTTTCACTTTGTTTTATGATTATCTGGAAGACTCGTTATATGTGAAAAATGACTGATTTTTCTTTCCCTTTGTCTTTCCAAATGGCAAAAGTCTGTTTATGTGCAGACTTTAAAAGTTAGAGTATCATGCTGTGATACTAATTTTTTTTCCCTTGCGAAACCACTTCTAATTAAAATTTTTAAAACATCCACTTATTAATCTAAACTTAAAATTTTTTTTTCTCATATTGTTATATACCAACCACACAGGTATATACCAAGTACACAGTTATACACTAACTACACCCTAATTGGAAATCTATATCCCTGAAAAGATACCAAATATCTCCACAACAGTATTGATCTAGTAATAACATTTAGTCTATAATTATGATTATTTAACAAAAATGCTTTTAAATATAGACGGTTACTCCAAAGATAGCAAAGAAACAAAATAGGTTTTTCTTCTTTCTAACATTCCAGTACAACCTTAGCATGTAATTTTGTATCCGAAGATGTGTGCTGTTACTTACAGGGTTGAGAAAATAAGAATCTTCAAATGGCTATTTTTCCATTTGTTTAAGCAAATATTTACTCACTGTCATCTAAGTGCCATTAACTTTGCAAGGTACTGACATACAGGGGCAACCAACTAAACTTATGTCTATTAAGTATACTGTTTTTGTGTCATGAAAGTCTAACCCTGAACAATGCCATTTGCCACTGTCAGTACAGGGCAGCTCCTGAATTGTATCTGCATTTAGTACTGATTCTCATTAATGGGTACAAGGAAGCATTCCCTCAAAATTATTTTAGTGTTCAAAAATTACACTGTCTTTACAATAATATTGTACTGTGGATATTTTATCACTTCTATTTTCAATATTGATCCATGTGGTTTATAAAAATACAGTCAAGGTCAATCCATTTTAGACACTTAATATTGTGATCTATTGGTCTGTTAGTTTCATGAAGGCAGACATCATATTTTTTAAAATTCCCTAAGTTGATAAATAATTTTTTCATTATTCCTGCGACATATGAGCTTTGTAATAGCATATACAATGGAAACTTCAAACCAGTACTTAAGAAAAATCTGAAATATCTCTAAATCACCTAAAGAAGTATAAAACTGAGAAACAATATCAGTTTGTTATGCCATTAGAAGCAATTTTAACAATCAGTACACTTGAAGTAATTTCCTGGCACTATTGGCTAAATGACTCAATTATTCCTCTCATTCCTGTACAGATCTATTACTGGGATCAGCATTTATAAGCAATGAGCAATGCGAAAAATACAGAAAGTAAGGAAGTAAATCTTAATGCTTTTAGGACAGACGCTGAGTCATACTGAACTTGAACTGAATAATGATTGTGATTTAGACTTGGGCCTCCCAATACGGTAGCCACTAGCTTCCTGTGACTCTGAGCACTTACAATGTGGCTAATCCTATTTGAGATCCACTTCAAATATAAAATACACACCAGATTTCAAGGACATAGTAGGAATAAAAGAATGCACCATATTTCATTCATAATTTTTATATTGATTGCACATTGAAGTGATATTTCTTGAATATATTGGTTTAAATAATAAATAGTAAAGTTAATATAGCCTGTTTTTATTTTTTTAATGTGGCTCCTAGACAATTTAAAATTACCTATGTGCCCTCATTTTATTTCTATTGGGCACATGGATATAGACAACTGAAAAGTGTAATGTGTGGATTAACAAAAATCCACACATCCATATTAAAGGGTTGCTGGTAAAACATGTCAGTAACATCTGGAGTTAATTTTTTAAAAATCCTATTAGTGTGTTAGCCAGCTAACTTAGTTTTTTGATCTGTCCAACAGGATTAATTTCCAAATTTGTTGGCAATAACTATTTGTTGAAGCAACTTAAATTTTTTCAAATCTATTTTTTTCAATAAAAAAGAAATAATAAAAAACAGCATACATTTTAGTTTATTTTATTTTGGCATTCAGAGTGATTGTTCTTTGATAAATATTAGGAACCTCCTTTGAAGGGTGCTGGCTTAAAAATATAAAGAAAATTTAAAGCATTTGAATAACTTAAGACCACCTGGAAACACATTGACAAATAAGTAGGTTGTATATAAAAATCTGCAAAATGTATATGACATCAAAAATGCTATTCGTTTTGCCAAAAATCATAATAAAGGTAACTAAAATCAACACTGCTGGTGAACTGAAACATCACTTTATCTCTGAACTGAGGATGATACATTTCTTACTTGGAATTGGTCCATGCTTGTCGAATATCTAGCCCTGCTTTCCTCTCAATATCAGGACCACTTTGCTGTGCTCTGACTGAAGGAATTAATGATCTAAGTCAAAAGATCAAAATATATTCCATGACAACAGGACGGAATTCTAGCCAGACTTTGGTGATGACTCAGTGATTGGGAAAGATAGAAAATCAACCATAAAATGGGAGAACTGGAAAGAGAAAAGACTTCTCTCTCTCTCTGTCTCCCCCAATCCCCTTCTCCAACTGCCAGAAGTTATGAACTCTAAGATTTTAGGAAATCTGCATTTCACTGTCCTTCCAGATTGCTTTTTTGGCCCCAGCAAAACCCCTTTGCAGTTCTAGCAATTGTAAAATGGTCCGAGTTCTTTTTTGTCTTGCTTCATAACTTTCCTTCTCTTTGGCCTATCTTACTTCTCTTTTTCAACTTCATTTTCAACCTGAACCCCTGTGCAAATCCATCATGAATTCAATGCTCTTGAGACGCTCCATTCAAAAACTGCCTGCTCTAACAGTACTCTGTTCTGTGGCTCTTCCCTGATCCCATCCGATAAAAAAAAGCTCATACGATCTGAGCAAAGCTCTGAGAAGTGACTCAGGCAGCTGATGCAAGGAAGTGGTTTGTATGAATATAATAATAGATGCAGATGGCATTTTGCCTCCAGGTAACATACAATTTAACAGTGACCTGCTCAGATATACTGCTTTAATCATAGTACAGAAGATTTATGACACAATATAAATATGGAATATTTGGTATAAGACTGACCTTTTAGAATCCCTTTAATTAAATAACAGTCATAATTAACCGACCCTATTTTGATTCTTCCTATATAAAATTTATAGTGCTATCATTTTTTCTGTCATTTTTAAGATTCCCTGTCATCCTTTGCATTATAAATGTCTTATTCAGTCCAGGAAAACAAGAGAGGAAAGACCTTAGTCAATGGTGATAGGTTTTGTTATTATTTAAATAACTTTTAAACAGTTAAAATAAATTTTATTTATTTAAACATTATTTTTATATATGTATATATTAGTTATATAAATATAAATAAAACATATGTGTGTGCTTTACATAAACAGATAGAAAAATGCTCGCAAGTTCACATAGACTAGGATGTAGAACAGAAAGAAGATCCAAACTCAAGTTTTCTGATTCTAGAATCTGAGCCTTGTGGGACCGTGTTACATTTATATTCTTAAAACCAGCCCCAAGGACAAAGCAAATAGAAAAGATAAGAGAAATCAGTAAAGCTCACAAATTTTAGTTTGTTTGGAATCAAATCATTGAAAAATTGGCATATTTCCACCAACTATGTAGAGTATGTTTGGAAAGATCTGTCTTAGAATATAGGCCATATGGCGAACAGAGACGTCCACATTCCACTCTTAAAGGGATGCAGGGAGAGATCTTAAAGAGATGGGGTCCTATCCCAGAAAAGTAACACTGATGAAGGACTGTCACACACTGGAAAGGTGAGGTTTGGGGGTTGGACTATATGCCATAGCTAGAATTTCCTTAGGGGAGTCCTGAATAGAGAACTGGGGAGTGGTCCTCAAAGAAGTAGAATATCCTTATCCTCCCTCAGGGCAGCTCAATCTGTGGTCCAAGTGGACCTGCAGAGCCCACTTATCAGGAGAGACTGCCATCCTTACTCAGCAGGAGCAACACTGTGGCTACGAAGAGAAGGTGTCACATTGACACCTGGACAGGCAGTGCCCCCACCAGGCCTGTTGAGGGAGCATCACTGGGGAAAACTGGACAATAATCTCCATCCTCAGGCTACGAAGCATTTAAAATGTGGATGGAGAAGCACAGACACCTCCCAGAGCCTTGACTCTTGCCCAAGCCTGCCAGCTAAGCTTCAGTGAGTGGAGAGGGTCCAGGACCCTCACCTGGTGTGACTGGTGAGGAGGCACTTGGGGGCTGGGGTCCAAGTCTTGCTATTATGGTTGTATGACATGGCAAACTTGCAGGAGGAGTGCCCATCAGTGTTCATGTTTGGGAAGGCATCAGCCCTGATGGCATTCTTTTAGGGTGGATCAGAATTTACTGCCTTAGACCCTGGGCTGTAACCCACAACCAGCAGTGGTCTGTGGGAGGCCAGGCTTCTCTTTGAGATGCCAGATAGAAGGGGAGAGTCTTGGACAAGTCAACCTTGACCTCTGATAGCGTCTTTGTATACAAGCTTTATTTTGATGATCAAAAGGGCTAATGCTTGGGAACAAAGATGTTGTTTTACAAGTAAGTGCCTTTCATGTGATAACCTGACATGGCATTTTCCACCCTGAATAAAAACTGGACTTTATTCGGCAATGGAAATGCAGTAAAATACTGATCAAAGTTTTCCTGTAAATAGTCTTTCAGATGAGTAGAATACTGGGTATTTTTGAAGTTCCACAAATACTCTTATAGAATTTTTTATTCCAGATTTCTATGGCTTAAAATTATGTTTCCAGTTTCAAGGGTTAAACATACTTTGGACCTATACTCACTACTATCTGTTTTATGCAACCACACTACTTCTTAGGAGTGAAACTGATTGTGACACTCTATTTGAAAATTTACATGATGTTTATATTTTTGTTAAATAGCTCAGGAAAAAAGAAACATATTTGAATATCTACCCTAAGTATAAAAGTAATATTTTGAGCTGAAACCTGTATTTTTAAATTGCTACCACCACAGTTGTTCTTAAATAAAATATATCAATATCTCTTAAATCAATAAAATATGTTAACTTTAAACAGTTAAGAAGCACCAAGAATTTTTAGTAAAAGATGATCCTTATAAATTATTCATTATTTCCTACCTTTAATATCCATATCCTGTGCTTGAATTCAACAACTTTTGGATTGGATTAAAATGTATGGTTAGGAATCAGAGCTTTGTGCAATAAAAGCTCTACTCCCAGGTCAGCTGGAAGAGGAACCTGATGCTCAAGCCCTGTGGCTGACAGGGTCTTGGTGCTACGGCAGGGTGTCAGGCCTGTGCCTCTGAGGTGGGAGAGCCGAGTTCAGGATTTTGGGCCACCGGAGACCTCCTGACTCCATGTAATATCAAATGGAAAAAGCTCTCCCAGAGATCTCCATCTCAATGTTAAGACCCAGCTCGACTCAACGACCAGCAAGCTACAGTGCTGGACACCTTATGCCAAACAACTAGCAAGACAGGAACACAACCACACCCATTAGCAGAGAGGCTGCCTAAAATCATAATAAGGTCACAGACACCCTAAAACACACCACCGGACGCGGTCCTACCTACAAGAAAGACAAGATCCAGCCTCATCCACCACAACACAGGCACTAGTCCCCTCCACCAGGAAGCCTACACAATACACTGAACCAACCTTACCCACTGGGGACAGACACCCAAAACAACAGGAACTATGAACCTGCAGCCTGCAAAAAGGAGACCCCAAGCACAGTAAGATAAGCAAAATGAGAAGACAGAGAAACACACAGCAGATGGAGGAGCAAGGTAAAAACCCACCAGATCAAACAAATGAAGAGGAAATAGGCAGTCTACCTGAAAAAGAATTCAGAGTAATGATAGTAAAGATGATCCAAAATCTTGGAAATAGAATGGAGAAAACACAAGAAACGTTTAACAAGGACCTAGAAGAACTAAAGAGCAAACAAACAATGATGAACAACACAATAAATGAAATTTAAAATTCTCTAGAAGTAATCAATAGCAGAATAACTAAGGCAGAAGAATGCATAAGTGACCTGGAAGATAAAATAGTGGAAATAACTATTGCAGAGCAGAATAAAGAAAAAAGAATGAAAAACATTGAGGACAGTCTTAGAGACCTCTGGGACAACATTGAACACACCAACATTCAAATTATAGGGGTCCCAGAAGAAGAAGAGAAAGAGAAGGGGACTGAGAAAATATTTGAAGAGATTATAGTTGAAAACTTCCCTAATATGGGAAAAGAAATAGTTAATCAAGCCCAGGAAGCACAGAGAGTACCATACAAGATAAATCCAAGGAGAAACATGCCAAGACACATATTAATCAAACTATCAAAAATTAAATACAAAGAAAAATTATTAAAAGTAGCAAGGGAAAAGCAACAAATAACATACAAGGGAATCCCCATCAGGTTAACAGCTGATCTTTCAGCAGAAACTCTGCAAGCCAGAAGGGAGTGGCAGGACATATTTAAAGTGATGAAAAGGAAAAACCTACAACCAAGATTACTGTAACCAGCAAGGATCTCATTCAGATTTGATGGAGAAATTAAAACCTTTACAGACAAACAAAAGCTAAGAGAATTCAGCACCACTAAACCAACTTTACAACAAATGCTAAAAGAACCTCTCCAGGCAAGAAACACAAGAGAAGGAAAAGACCTACAATAACAAACCCAAAACAGTTAAGAAAATGGTAATAGGAACATACATATAGACAATTACCTTAAATGTAAATGGATTAAATGCTCCAACCAAAGACATAGACTGGCTGAGTGGATAAAAAACAAGACCCGTATATATGCTTTACAATAAAGACTATTACAAGAGACAAAGAAAGACAATACATAACGATCAAGGGATCAATCCAAGAAGATATAAAAATTGTAAATATTTATGCACCCAACATAGGAGCTTTTCAATGCTTAAGGCAAATGCTAACAGCCATAAAAGGGGAAATCGACAGTAATACAATCATAGTAGGGGACTGTAACACCCCACTTTCACCAATGGACAGATCATCCAAAATGAAAATAAATAAGGAAACACAAGCTTTAAATGATACATTAAACAAGATGGACTTAATTGATATTTATAGAACATTCCATCCAAAAAAGAGATTACCCTTTCTTCTCAAGTGCTCATGGAACATTCTCCAGGATAGATCATATCATGGGTCACAAATCAAGCCTCGGTAAATTTAAGAAAATTGAAATCGTATAAAGTAACTTTTCCGACCACAACACTATAAGACTAGATATCAATTACAGGAAAACGTATGTAAAATATACAAACACATGGAGGCTAAACAATACACTACCCAATAACCAAGAGATCCCTGAAGAAATCAAAGAGGAAATAAAAAAATACCTGGAAACAAAAGACAATGTAAACATGACGACCCAAAACCTATAGGATGCAGCAAAAGCAGTTCTAAGAGAGAAGTTTATAGCAATACAATCCTACCTCAAAAAACAAGATACATCTCAAAAAAACAACCTAACCTTACACCTAAAGCAGTTAGAGAAAGAAGAACAAAAAACCCCCAAAGGTAGCAGAAGGAAAGAAATCATAAAGATCAGGTCAGAAATAAATGGAAAAGAAATGAAGGAAACAATAGCTAAGATCAATAAAACTAAAAGCTGGTTCTTTGAGAGGATTAAAAAAATTGATAAACCATTAGCCACACTCATCAAGAAAAAAAAGAAGCACATATATACAATGGAATATTACTCAACCATAAAAAGAAACAAAATTGAGTTATTTGTAGTGAGGGGGTTGGACCTAGAGTCTGTCATACATAGTGAAGTAAGTCAGAAAGAGAAAAACAAATATCGTAGGCTAATACATATATATGGAATCTAAAAAAAAAAAAAAAGGTCATGAAGAACCTAGGGGCAGGATGCAGACCTACTAGAGAATGGACTTGAGGACACGGGGAGGGGGAAGAGTAAGCGGGGATGAAGTGAGAGAGTGGCATGGACATGTATACACTACCAAATGTAAAATAGATAGCTAGTGGGAAGCAGCCACATAGCACAGGGAGATCAGCTCAGTGCTTTGTGAACCCCTAGAGGGGTGGGATAGGGAGCGTGGGAGGGAGACGCATGAGGGAAGAGATATGGGAATATATGTATATTGTATAGCCGACTCAATTTGTTATAAAGCAGAAACTAACACACCATTGTAAAGCAATTATATTCCAAAAAAGATGTTAAAAAATAATAAAATGTATGGTGAACTTCAGTGACAGCAATGTTGGTGAATGTTAAGCGTTCATCTAAATTAGTACCTGAGAGCTATTTAATCTTCAAATCTTTCTCTGATTACTGAGGAGTATAATTTTAAATATATGGAGACAAATTAAAAGTGTATGTATTTTATATTGTATACACAAAAATATGAATTTGGAATTATAAAATTAAATGGAAAATCTAGAGAAGATTATACATGCATGAAAATGTAAAATTTTGGAAATTTATTTTAAGAGTAACGTATAATTTCCTGAAAATCAATACCTAATAAAAATGAATGTTTCTTATTGTCACTTGCAAGGTGTAAAATACTGCTCTTGCAATCAACTGCATTCAGAATGATGGCTAAATTTAATGTATCTCAAAAGTCAGCTTTGGATAATGTGGCCTTGGACTTTTGAACTTGGGAGATAAGGTAGCTGAAAAATACATTAACTTTTTACTTCCCTAATCCATAGTAGACATATTTCCCATATTTCCATCACTATTTTAGAATATCATATACAAAAATGCTACATGGAAGCAAGATCTTTTGATAATATAGAGTATTGGGGGATTTCTATCCTATTGAGTTCAGGTATTCACATATTCAGAAATATTACATGCAATGTTCACATGGCCTGTTCACTTCTGTGAGTCACTTTTACAGTGAAATAGGTATAAAGGCCTACAGTTTGATCTAATGTCAGAATGAGTCATCATGGAAATTACGTAGTCAAAGCAAACAGTGACAAGACACAGAAACCAATGGAGTAGAGAGAAATAATGACATACTACTGAGTGGTTAAAGCCTGGATTTAAAATTATGTCAAAAATTATTCTAGGGCAAAGACAACCAGGCAGAGTCATTCTCTTAAACAAAGCTGTTTGTGGAGGCTAAATGCAATTACTGCCATGTGATTTACAGACAGCCATCAGCAATGTGGGAATTTTTATTTCTCTTCCTATGGTCTGAAGGCTCACCATTGTTACCTATTTGGATAAAATATTATTTCAGGCTTTGATCTCTTTTTCAAATTTTTCTAGATACACTCATTGTTAATTTCAACTAGAGACTCAAAAATTTATCTCTTAAAATCCTAAGACCACTATATTACTATTGGTTAATTCTCTCACATTACTTCAAAAAGAGAAGTTTTGACCTGAATTCTCTATAAGTAAAGACAGCCTAAATCAGAATTGACTTCCATTAAAAAGAAAAAGACAAAAAAAACCCTGTTCTTGGTCAACAGAATTTATAGTATGACCTACCTTGTGTATTTTATTTAATAAGAATACTCAAATAAAAAATTAATCAATTAAGTACCAATGGAGTATAGAGTTGGGAAAGAAGTGACGAGAAAAAATTATAGGATGTGTGGTATAAAAAGAAGAATTATTTTTTATGTGTCAAAGAAAATACCTATTAGGAGAATTGGTTTTTTTTTTTTTTTTTCTATAAAACTGTTTTAAAAACAAATACTAAGCAGATAGAATGGACCAGAGAAAATGTCTGTGGGCCAGTATTCAAAAACAAACCTTGGGCTTCCCTGGTGGCGCAGTGGTTGAGAGTCCGCCTGCCGATGCGGGGGACGCGGGTTCGTGCCCAGGTCTGGGAGGATCCCACGTGCCGCGGAGCGGCTGGGCCCCTGAGCCATGGCCGCTGAGCCTGCACGTCCGGAGCCTGTGCTCCGCAACGGGAGAGGCCACAGCAGTGAGAGGCCCGCGTACCGCCAAAACAAAACAAAACAAAACAAAAAACAAAACAAAAAAAACAAACAAACCTTTTAGTGTAACAAATATGCATTTTTGAATCAATGTGAAAAAAACCCCACGTGATGTAAAATCAGTTTTATTACCATAATTCTGCCCTTCCTAAATATGTGGATATATTTCAATAGGCTTATCAGAGAAATGCAAAAAATAAAGATATTCTACCTGAAATGACTTAAGATATATAAAAACATGGATGGATACATGAAAATCATCATCGGTTAAGACTATTTTAAACAAGGAGAGTGATGTGATAGCTCTTACCACTAAATGTTAAAGCCCTCTTAACCTCTAATAATTACATGAATTCATTAATGTTGATCTGGTACAAGAACATCATTATATCATAAGGTTGAGAATGCAAACCATTTGTAAGAATTTGGTATATGATTTTTTTTAATTTTCAGAGAAAAAATTTAAGTTGTTCAGAATGAACAAGTGAATATTACCAGGAGATGGTTATTTTATATCAAAAACTACTATATGCAAATTGGCAAGGGAATATGATGCTGAGGAATTCTTTGAGAAGAGGGAGCTAAGAAGGAAAGCCTCAATAGATACATTTATATAAATAATAGAATTAGCCTGCTGCATGCCCCAAACCAACAAAACACTGCCAGTCAACTACACTCCAATATAAAATAAAAATTAAAAAAAAAAAAGAAGGAAAGCTTCTTGAAGAAGCTATCTCTTAAGATGAGACTTAAAGAGAGCAATGGGCATGAAATGAAAGAAATCCACAAAGTAATTCTCTGTTGGATGCAACATCAGTGCTGTACCATCAAAATGCAGACTCTACAAGGCATCTAGGTATCTGGGAGAGCTAAATTATAAACTTTCCAAACTGAAAGTGGTAATCCTAAATATTGACCTCCTGTCCAACGTGTGTCCTCAAAAGGGCCTTTAGAAACACACAGATGGCATTAAGAATTTGATATATGATTACATTGCATCACAGACCAAGGGGAAGGACTTGATTTATTGGACTCATGTCCTAGCCCCAGGTTACACATTCCAGAAGGTCCAGGTGCATCAGACAAAGATAGGATGAGTAAATAAACAGGTGGAGAAGAGTGAGGAAGAACAGGTGCAGCGTTTAGAGAGGAAACATAAAGCAAATTCATAGATAGATGATTCATAAATAGATTCATAGATGCAAATTCATGAATACAAGTTATGGGTTTAGTTAGCTTAAAGGTTCAAGGTAAAAATATTTCAGATTGGACTGCATAAAATGTAAACATTTCTGTACATGAAAAACCTGAAAATAAAGACAAAAGGCAAACCATAGAAAACAAACACACATATGCAAACAAGCACACACCCCTGCATGAGAGTGTGCAAACACTCAACTCCAATAAAAATGGGCAAAAACATTAGCAGATGATGAAAGGAAATATCAATGGATAACACAATTGAAGAAAAGCCAATCTTCATCAGTGATCAAAGAAATGGAAATGCTAAGATACTGTAAGTGACTTTTTTCTTTTCATAAATTTCAAAAGGTGTAATGGGCTGAGCTGAACTCTTAGACTTCGCTTTTGAGTATGTAAATCACTACAGTCTTTCTGACAATTGGTTTAAAAATATGTATATGTATCCAGGGCCTTAAAAATGTCCATGGCCCTTGATTCATTGATTATTAGTTGGGAGACTGGTTTGGTGTTATACAAGATATCTGTCTTTAGAAATCAATCCTAAAATATGAATCTTAATTAAGATATGTTTAGAAATAGTCTTCAACACAAAGATTCCAGAAACAGCGAAAGACTAAGTAAGCTTGGGAGGAATAGCATGCTATCTTCTAAAAGACTCTTCCAATCAGATTTTAATGGATAACCCAAAGAGAGTAGATTTGGTGAAGAGGGTCTTCACTCTGCAGATCAAGAGCAACAACTCCGGACATTAGGAAGAAAGATGGCAGAGTAGACGGACATGCTCTCACTCCCTCTTGCAAGAACACCAGAATCATAACTAGGTTCTGGACAATCATTGACAGGAAGACACTGGAACTCACCAAAAAAGATACCCCACATCCAAAGACAAAGGAGAAGCCACAATGAGATGGTAGGTGGGGCGCAATCACAGTAAAATCAAATCCCATAACTGCTCGGTGGGTGACTCACAGACTGGAGAACACTTATACCACAGAAGACCACCCACTAGGGTGAAGGTTCTGAGCCCCACGTCAGGTTCCCAACCTGGGGGTCTGGCAATGGGAGGAGGAATTCCTAGAGAGTCAGACTTTGAAGGCTAGTGGGATTTGACTGCAAGACTTCGACAGGACTGGGGGAAACAGAGACTCCACTCTTGGAGGGCACACACAAAGTAGTGTGTGCATTGGGACCCAGGGGAAGGAGCAGTGACCCCAGGGGAGACTGAACCAGACCTACCTGCTCGTGTTGGAGGCTGTCCTGCAGAGGCGGGCAGTGGCTGTGGCTCACTGTGGGGACAAGGACACTGGTAGCAGAAGTTCTGGGAAGTATTCCTTGGCATGAGCCCTCCAAGAGTCTGCCATTAGCCCCACCAAAGAGCCCAGGTAGGCTCCAGTGTTGTGTTGCCTCAGGCCAAACAACCAACAGGGAGGGAACCCAGCCCCACCCATCAGCAGTCAGGCAGATTACAGTTTTACTGATCTCTGCCCACCAGAGCAACAGTCAGCTCTACCCACCACCAGTCCCTCCCATCAGGAAACTTGCACAAGCCTCTTAGATAGCCTCATCCACCAGAGGGCAGACAGCAGAAGCAAGAAGACCTACAATCCTGCAGTCTGTGGAACAAAAACCACACTCACAGAAAGACAAGATGAAAAGGCAGAGGGCTATGTACCAGATGAAGGAACAAGATAACACCCCAGAAAAACAACTAAATGAAGTGGAGATAGGCAACCTTCCAGAAAAAGAATTCAGAATAATGATAATGAAGATGATCCAGGACCTCGGAAAAGAATGGAGGCAAAGATTGAGAAGGTGCAAGAAATGTTTAACAACGACCTAGAAGAATTAAAGAACAAACAAACAGAGAGGAACAATACAATAACTGAAATGAAAACTACACTAGAAGGAATCAATAGCAGAATAACTGAGGCAGAGGAACGGATAAGTGACCTGGAAGACAGAATGGTAGAATTCACTGCTGTGGAACAGAATAAAGAAAAAAGAATGAAAAATAATGAAGACAGCCTAAGAGACCTCTGGGACAACATTAAATGCAACAACATTCGCATGATAGGGGTCCCAGAAGGAGAAGAGAGAGAGAAAGGACCTGAGAAAATATTTGAAGACATTATAGTCAAAAACTTCCCTAACATGGGAAAGGAAATACCCACCCAAGTCCAGGAAGCACAGAGAGTTCCATACAGGATAAACCCAAGGAGAAACACACTGAGACACATAGTAATCAAACTGGCAAAAATTAAAGACAAAGAAAAGTTATTGAAAGCAGCAAGGGAAAAAGGACAAATAACATACAAGGGAACTCCCATAAGGTTAACAGCTGATTTCTCAGCAGAAACTCTACAAACCAGAAGGGAGTGACAAGATGTACTTAAAGTGATGAAAGGGAAGAACCTACAACCAAGATTACTCTACCTGGCAAGGATCTCATTCAGATTCAATGGAGAAATCAAAAGCTTTACAGACAAGCAAAACCTTTACAGACAAGCAAAAGCTAAGAGAATTCAGCACCACCAAACCAGCTCTACAACAAATGCTAAAGGAACTTCTCTAAGTGGGAAACACAAGAGAAGAAAAGGACCTACAAAAACAAACCCAGAACAATTAAGAAAATGGTCATAGGAATGTACATATCGATAATTACCTTAAATGTGAATGGATTAAATGCTCCAACCAAAAGACACAGGCTTGCTGAATGGATACAAAAACAAGATCCATATATATGCTGTCTACAAGAGACCCAATTCAGACTTAGGGACACATACAGACTGAAAGTGAGGGGATGGAAAAAGATATTCCATGCAAACGGAAATCAAAAGAAAGCTGGAGTAGCAATACTCATATCAGATAAAGCAGACTTTAGAATAAAGAATGTTACAAGAGACAAGGAAGGACACTACATAATAATCAAGGGATGAACCAAGAAGAAGGTATAACAATTATGAATATATATATATGCACCCAACATAGGAGCACCTCAATACATAAGGCAACTGCTAATAGCTATAAAAGAGGAAATCAACAGTAACACAATAATAGTGGGGGACTTTAACACCTCATTTACACCAATGGACAGATCATCAAAACTACAATGAGGTATCACCTCACACCAGTTAGAATGGGCATTATCAGAAAATCTACAAACAACAAATGCTGGAGAGGGTGTGGAGAAAAGGGAACCCTCTTGTACTGTTGGTGGGAATGTAAATTGATAAAGCCACTATGGAGAACAGTATGGAGGTTCCTTAGAAAACTAAAAATAAAATTACCATATGACCCTGCAATCCCACTACTGGGCATATACCCAGAGAAAACCATAATTCAAAAAGACACATGCACCCCAATGTTCACTGCAGCACTATTTACAATAGCCAGGTCATGGAAGCAACCTAATTGCCCATCGACAGACTAATGGATAAAGAAGATGTGGTACATATATACAATGGAGTATTACTCAGCCATAAAAAGGAACGAAATTGGGTCATTTGTAGAGACGCGGATGGATCTAGAGACTGTCATAAAGAGTGAAGTAAGTCTGAAAGGGAAAAACAAATATTGTATATTAACTCATATATGTGGAACCTAGAAAAATGGTACAGATGAACCAGTTTGCAGGGCAGAAATAGAGACACAGATGTAGAGAACAAACATATGGACACCAAGGTGGGAAAGTGGCAGGGGGGTGGGGGTGGGGGTGTGATGAATTGGGTGATGGGGATTGACATGTATATACTTATGTGTATAAAATTGATGACTAATAAGGACCTTCTGTATATAAAAATAAAATTAAAAAAAAAAAAAAGAGCGACAACTCTGAATGGCAATTTGGCCAATTCGTTTCCAACATCTATTTTATCCAGAGCAAGTATAGGGGAACTGTGGATGATATGAGATATCAAGGTGGCTAAATATACAAGATATTTGCCCTGCATAAAGAGAGAAATGTTCAAATCACCAGACTGACCATGTCTTCTGGGTAACGGCCTTTTCCTATTGTTTCTTATTCATTCATTTATTCATTCATTCACTCCATAAATATCTGAGTTCACTGCCAGGAAGATACAAAGATACAAAAATACATAAAACATAATAACTACCTCTCCAACTTTACAGCCTAGAAGGAACACACATATTTATCTCCCACTTAAATCTGTTCTTCTCCCATAACATTTGTTTGCATCATGTTGACAGGAACACTAAAGGGCTGCAGCATCCTAGCACACCTGCTGATACACACGTACATCCTGCTTTACACAATAGGGGGTCTTTGGGGGGGTGATTTTCTTTAAAATCTGTTTATTTCCCATTAAAAAATAATTTGTGGTAACGTCTTAAAATAGAACTATTCACAATCTATTGGAAATATGTTTTGAAGGATGAAAGTAGTTCATGATATGTTTCAAACACATTTCTATTGTATCAAGTGAGATGTGCCTGTACACAGTAATTAGCAGATGTTTGCCCCTGGGATACTGGATAAAAATAAGACTCAGAGGCTCCTTTGTGACCTGCTGGGGGATGTGAGACAGTTACTGGCTTTGCCTGGAGAAGCGTTTGGATGCACACTTGTGACTCAGAGGTGCTGGAGCCTCAGCTTTAGACCTAGTTTTATTGAACTATAGTTGATTTACAATGTTATGTTAGTTTCAGGTGTACAGCACAGTGATTCATATATATATATATATATATATATATATATATATATATATATACTCTTTTTCAGATTCTTTTCTATTATAGGTACAAGATATTGAATATAGTTCCCTGTGCTATACAATAGGTTCTTGTTCATTATCTATTTTATATATAGTAGTGTGTATATGTTAATCTCCAAATCCTAATTTATCCCTCCCCCCACTTTCCCTTTGGTAACCACAAGTTTGTTCTCCACTTCTGTGAGTCTATTTATGTTTTGTAATTAAGTTCATTTGTATCATTTTTTTAGATTCCACATATAAGTGATATCATATAGTATCTGTTTTTCTCTGTCTGATTTACTTCACTCAGCATGTTAATCCCCGGGTCCATCCGTGTTTCTGCAAATGGCATTATTTCATTCTATGTTATGGCTGAATAATATTCCATTGTAATGCTTTTTGGTTTCTATCAATTTGGGTCTCTTATCTGCAAATTGTTGTCACGTTTTAGGATGGGTTTATGTGTTCAACATGCTTGATACCAATAGATTTTGCAGGTACTATATTTGCAGTTTGGATAAAGGGATCCAAGATGTGGAGTTGTGAGCTACGGTCTCATGCTTCACACATTCACTCATGCTTCTACCTGTCTAGACTATGCTTCCATGTTACTGAAACATCCCTAATGCAATATTACCACTCTTTGCCAAAGCACCTGAACACAGGGTAAGTCTTAGCTTCCTCCTTAGGCAAAGGAGTGTCAAGGCTGTCCTGGTTTGCCAATGGGGCATTGACTGAAGTGGTCCAATAGGGATTGCTTTGTCTAAATACATACCTTAAAATTTTATTATGTGCTTTATTAACTGAACCATACAACAAATTAAATATTAGAAAATTGTAGTATTAATTTTCAATTCCATCTCCCTGAAGATATGTAAAAACTCTTAGTTTATCTTGAGAAGATGCTCCCAAATGTACGTCATGGAGTATTAATCTTACAAGTTGTTCTGTGAAAGAAATGGGGTATGTGTTGAAAAAAACTGGGAAATACTCTCAATTCTTACTCTTTGCTCCCTTACCCCATGTATATTAGTCTATCAAAGCTTTGAGAAGAGTCATAAAGAAACGTGACCCTACGTAGTTAAAGCAGAATTTCCCAATTTACTTGACCTCTTGGCTCTTTGAACCGAGCACCCTTTAACATTCTCAGAGGGGATGAACTTCAACTCCTAGAAATGCTGGCTTAAGGAGTCTCTGATGGTTTTGATCTTAATTTCTCCTCTTCTTGTTCCCTTTATCTTCTCTATGTACTCTCTAATTCTTGTCTGTACAATTCTTGTCTATCCCTGGTGTGTATTTCTTTGTCCAAAGGCCCTGATCATAAAATTAAAAAAAAATCTTTTTCTATATTTGTGAAGTGTGGGAAGTTCAGATTTTAAATGCAAGTTCTTCATTAATTATTTTTCAAAAGTATTACTTTTCCAGTGTTTCCTCTTAAATGCACAGTTGTTGGTCGTGAATTAACACAGATAATGCATCTCTCCATTTGCACTGTAGCCCTCTAGCATCTGTTTTTTGGAATGTTCTAGGCCTGTAGCCAGTTTTGTTTCCTATTCTATGAATTCAAGATGAAACTAAGTCTCCTACTGAATATAAATATGAGTGTCAGTAAACTCCCTGCCTAACCACAAGAAATGTCCTCTCTCTGCTTGAAGTAGCTCCAGGGTTTTTTTTTTCTTTTTTTTTTGCGGTACGAGGGCCTCTCACTGCTGTGGCCTCTCCCGTTGCAGAGCACAGACTCCGGACACACAGGCTCCGGACGCGCAGGCTCAGCGGCCATGGCTCACGGGCCCAGCCGCTCCACGGCATGTGGGATCCTCCCGGACCGGGGCACGAACCCGCATTCCCTGCATCGGCAGGCGGACTCTCAACCACTGTGCCACCAGGGAAGCCCAGCTCCAGGGTTTTACTGTTTAACCGTTTCACGCCCAGTATCGTGTGGATCACAGCATTTACTAGGAACACTACATACTGTATTCAAAATTTGATACAAAACTTGAGTTAATTTCGAACAATAAAATCACCCAAATATAATTAAACACTTTTTGCAAAAACTTTTATCCTCTCTTTCTCTGTACCTCTGTCTCTCTGTTTCTCTGTCTCTTTCTCTGTCTCTATCTCTCTCCATATATTCCAGCTTTTCCTTAATGTCTTTATTTGCGATTGCCTTTTGGATCCATGTTCATCTCAAAGTCATCATCTCCAGTTAAGTGTTGTCATTCCGTAATCCTCACCCAGGAACTCATCTGTCAGTATTTTCTGATTCACACCACCTCCCTGCCCAAGACCCCTGTTAAAGACCGTGATGGTGTAGCAGTGTTGTTTGCCCATTCTGGCAGCCCATGAAAGGTCAGAGGTCAAGGATCACCTCTGTTTCCCTAGTAACCAGCAGTATGAGAACAAGCAAGCATCCAATAGTTGTTAATAAATGACTGATTTGTCTGCAACCTATATATCTTTATAACTTATATTTTGTACATAGAAACTCTTCCAGACGTCCTAAGGACAAGTGACTCAAAATGCAGCCTGGTTAAAATAATACTTTAGGAATGTATGCATATTCTAAATTGTAGTGTTCACAGTGTACATCCATGTGGTGTTTCCCTACACACCATTTTTATTTATAATTATAATTATTTACAATTATAATTATATTTACAATTATAAAATTGTAAATTTTATTTACAATTACAATTAACTATTATAGTTTTCTTGAAAAACTTTTTAAATCACCCTTTTGATTGGCTAGGTCATATTTGAGCACAATGTCATGTTCTAATTTATGAAATCTTTTTCATACTGTCCAGTTGTATTTGTATGTGTTCTAGTCCAGCAAACATTTACTTCTTTATTATTTATAGTTCATAAATAACAGAACTAACATTTGAACCCAGGCAGCCTGGCTTCAGAATTCCTGCTCTTAATCACTGTACTTCACTTGCTTTGGAGGCTACATTTCTCATTATGCAATTGCCAAGCCAAAGGGTATGGCAGTCAATCTTTTTGTGCAGACTCATAGGTTTATTTATAATTTTAAAAGTAAAAAACAGTTATAAATGCTAATAATTTACAGAAAAATATTTTTAATGAAAATAACTTTTACTAATTTGTTCCTATAAAATCATACCTTAAATTGTTTTAATTTGCAATGTATATTTCTTACAAAATCAAAGATGTTTCATATGTTTGTATTCTATAGCATTTTCACTGCGAGAACTATTTGTTTACATCCCTTAAAGATATGGCCTTTGGAGCCATGGTAGTTTTGTTTTAAGATAATGTTAAAATGCATGTGTGATAACCCATGCAAATGTATTTCCTAGTTTGTCAGCATGCTTTTATTTTAATTTTGTTATTTATTTTAGTTTTTAAATTTACAGAATAAATTTTTAATGTATTTTAGCTGTAAATTTTACTTTTTAATTTTAAAATTCACTTTAGTTTTTAAACACGTCAGTCTTTGTTTCTGTTACACCAGATATGGAGGCATCATTATTTCTCCTCTTATCTATTTTTAGCTTTTTGATATTCCACTCTTTAACCTACTCAGAGCTTATTTTGATGTACGGTATAAGTTCTGCTTCAACGTGTTTTTGTTTCAGCAAGCGCTATTAAAAGGCTGTTTATTTTTTCTTCCCCAGTGAAACTGTGAAATCTGTCTTGTAGAATTAGTTGTGGTTCTTGAAGTTTGTCCCCTATATACCCAAGGCTCTGGAACCTGAGTGAAATCTCATCATCTCATGTCACATTTCAGGTAATAGCTAAGGCTGATACTTATTTACTTAAAAGAAAATGGCAGGTGCCTGATTTGGGGTCAACCTTCCTTACGTTGGCTTTCTGATCAATGTGATATTTACCTGAATTCCAGTGCCTATTAGCCTTTGTTACATTGTTTATAAACATATAATTCTGAGCCTATTAGCAATCATTATATGTATTGGGAGCATGATATCACTTCAGGAATACAACGTCAGAAAACCCCTCTAAGGAGTGAGGGTCCACCAAGGGGCTGTAAGCATGTGCAGTGGCCAAGATGACCCTCTCCTCAGCTTACGTTTCCATGAAGGAACTCTTCGCAGGGCAGACTCCTGGCCTCTCAGCATGTTCTGTTATTTCCCCAGTTGGGGAGGAAAAGTGATCACCTGAGTGGTAAACTCAGGAGAGAAGGAGCTGGATGTGCAGGCTCCATCTTTCCTCTCCTCTCTGTCTCTGGGCTGTTTCTTGTTGGCTCTTGGCTTTTGTGCACTTAGCATGAGAGCCAGTCTCTGGGAAGGGAGCCCTGAGCTCTCAGAAATGCGTGTGTCTGGGAGGGTAAGTCTGCCTAGTTGCTGGGTTTACTGTTCAGAAGCCTTTGTGCCTCACTCCTCAGCCACACCTTCCCACTTAGCGTGTGTTCTGATTTCCATCTACCAAACTTCTTTTTTTTTTTTTTTTGTGGTACGCGGGACTCTCACTGCTGTGGCCTCTCCCGTTGCGGAGCACTGGCTCCGGACGCACAGGCTCAGCGGCCATGGCTCACGGGCCCAGCCGCTCCGTGGCATGTGGGATCTTCCTGGACCGGGGCACGAACCCGTGTCCCCTGCATCGGCAGGCGGACTCTCAACCACTGCGCCACCAGGGAAGCCCCCGCATCTACCAAACTTCTGCGTCTGTCTTTTCATTGGTTCCAAGCACAGATAGATATAAAAGTGTCATTGATTTTCTTCAAACTCCACAGTAATCCAAGATCAAGAATAAACATATTGGAAGGAATTAAAAAATCAGTTTCCTGGGGCTTCCCTGATGGCGCAGTGGTTGGGAGTCCGCCTGCCGATGCAGGGGACACGGGTTCGTGCCCCGGTCCGGGAGGATCCCACATGCCGCGGAGCGGCTGGGCCCGTGAGCCATGGCCGCTGGGCCTGCGCGTCCGGAGCCTGTGCTCCGCAACGGGAGAGGCCACAGCAGTGAGAGGCCCGCATACCACCAAAAAAAAAAAAAAAAAAGTCATTAAAAAATCAGTTTCCTAATTGCATAAAGATTCATTCGATTTACTCCACTAGATATTAGTAAAAATAAAAGACATTTTCTGATTTTTCTTTCCTTGAGACCTCATGTATCACGTACAAGAGTGCTCAGGAAGCTAGAACATACTGAAAAATTTATATATATATATATAAGTTATCTAGAATGTATATATATTCTAGATACATAAATACACAGAGAAAGCAAACACTTCTGACCTTGAAGATATATATATGTATATTTATATACATATATATGTATATAAATATACATATATATATGTTTAGATCTATAGATCTATATTCTGTCTTCCTCTATTTCTCTTCAATTTTCATAAAGCATGTTAAAAAAACTATTATTCTTATAAACAAAAATACTTGGTTTTCCCTTATGTTTTGAAGACTCCAAGTTTCCAAGGAAGCAGATGTCACCTGAGTGGTGTAATTGCCCTTGGGGTGAAGGTGCATGGGCTACGGCAACTGTCACCATTGTTTGCAGGGACTCAGCTGGCTGCAGCTCTCTTGGGGCCTGTGAGCATTCACCTAACACTACCTGGTAGAAATATTTCACAGAAACTGTCAAGTGCCTCTGGTGTCTTTACAATAGCAGTAAAGTGATAAAAGGTCGAAGATGGATTCTAAAATACAGATTTTTAACACCTCCCCAATTCAGCTCAGCTATCGCATCCCTCCAACCAGACTAGGAGACACTGGAGGGTAAAAGCCCTTTCCTATTAATAGTTCTGTTACCAGCATGTATCATAGGACCTGGTATAAAATTGGTAATATGTATTGCTTAAGACAAAAATATCTTTGAATGATCCACTAATGATAAACACGAGTCCCAATAAAAGAATAGAGAAAATACAACCAGTGATTTGAAGGGCCCACATCTTTAGAGCTTCATTGCAATCTGTATGAGAAATAGTGTTTCTTGAAGTTGTGTGTCTTTAGATTTTAAGAAAAACGTGTAGGAGCCAGCATTTCTGTTATTACAGTAAAATGACGTTGCCTAAGTCCCACCCCCTTAATCGAGAAACACCAGATGTCTTTCAAAAGGGCCCCTCCTCATTTTTTATTTTGCTGTCTACTGCTATGGATTACTACACCTTCTTCTGGAGAAAACAAAAAAGGCAGGTTTTCAAAAGTTAGGAAATAACATACATGTTATTTCCAGGAAAGACCTTGTATTCTATCTCCTTTCAACTTCCTCACGTAACATAGAATCAGCTAGACTCTTTGAGTCACAAAGCAGGGCCGTGGAAATCAGAAAAGAAAGCCAAGGCTTTCCCTCACACTTTACTTTTTAAAAATTTTTTAAAAGATTTATTTATTTATTTGGCTGTGTTGGATCTTCATTGTTGTGCGCGGGCTTTCTCTAGTTGCCGTGCACTGGCTTCTCGTTGCGGTGGCTTCTCTTGTTGCAGAGCGAGGGCTCTAGGCACGCAGGCTTCAGTAGTTGTGGCACACGGGCTTCAGTAGTTGTGGCTTGCGGGTTCTAGAGCTCAGGCTCAGTAGTTGTGGCACACGGGCTTAGTTGCTCTGCAGCATGTGGGATCTTCCTGGCCCAGGCCTTGAACCTGTGTCCCCTGCATTGGTAGGTGGGTTCTTAACCACTGCGCTACCAGGGAAGCCCCTCCTCACACTTTAGAAACATTTGCATATCACTTCTGACCTTGGATGGACTTCACTGTAATCTTCAAGGATTACCTTGAAGACGTCTTCTTTCTAAAAATCTATTCTCTCCTTTAAAGACTTGATTTAACGATATTTATGAAGGTTAGTGCAAACAGAGAAGTTCCATTTTCCTGGGCAGGTGAGACAGTTCCAAGAAAACTATTTTCGTCTTCTTTAAGTGGGGTTGCTTTTTTCTGAACAAGTCTTGTATTTGTAGGAATTTTAAGCTACGATATGAATAATGAATCTGGAAAAGCATTCTTTCCAGGACAGATGTATGTACCCAAGTATTTTTTCCTTGCTATTCAATAATGATTGTTTTCATTTCAGACTAGTTCCTAGATAAGTGGAACAATATAAAATTATGCCCAAAAAAGGCTAAAAATGTTTTATTGGGTATTAGATGATTCTGAAACAAATAATTTAGTTTTTTTCTTTGTATTAAATAATGCAAAGTTATTCTAATTCAATTCATCAATTAATTTAATAAATATCATTGTACATCTTTTACAGACCATGTACAGTGCCTATATCAGTTGCCTATATCAGTTTATAGGAACACCGCCCCTGGAGAGACCCTGCCTTGGAGGCTGGGAGGTTGGGTGTGAGGGTCTCTGCCTGATTCTGAGGTCAGTACCGGGGAGCCCTCTCACCCCCAAGACAAGCCACTCACCCCACTGTCAGCCCAATTAAGGGTAATAGTTTGGTCTCTCATGGGCCTTCCTGTTTTGTTTTGTTGAATTTCTCAATCAGGTTGGGCATGGAGGAAAAGTAAAGAAACCAGAAAGCGCTATCAGTCGGGCTCCTACACTCCCATTAAGAATAGGTTTTTATGGAAAAAGGCTGACCAGACACTAACAGCCTCCAAACTACCTTTTAAACTTTTTTCATCTTCCATTTTGCCCTCAAGTGGCCTTCACTTGGTCCATTGAATTAGTGTTTTTTTTTTTTTTTTTTCCTTTGCAATATGCGGGCCTCTCACTGCTGTGGCCTCTCCCGTTGCAGAGCACAGGCTCCGGATGCGCAGGCCCAGCGGCCATGGCTCACGGGCTTGGTCGCTCCGCGGCATGTGGGATCCTCCCGGACCAGGGCACGAACCCCTGTCTCCTGCATCGGCAGGCGGACTCTCAACCACTGCGCCACCAGGGAAGCCCCATTGAATTAGTTTTGAAGGGTTATCACACCAACTTCTTCTACGGCTTTCAGAAAGTCATTCTGTGCCTAGGTTACTTTGCCTGTGAAATTAAACATGATATTGACTACTGCTCAGCAGTACTGATGAAAAGGTACTTGATTGAAAAGTTTCATAACCAAATGCTGGCAAATCATGATTTCAGGCACATTTTTCCAAGGTTCTGATCATCATGTTAGTGATCAAGAAGAGAAAGGATGTGTTTGCAATTTGACAGGTTTTTATTTCTATCTCTCAAATCAAGCTTACTGAGTTAAATATTCTGGTCAATTTGGACCCATGTCTCTTGTTTCCAAATTATTCAGCTATGTCAAGGAAAATAATATTTGCTTGATCCTATCATTAGATACTACGCTGATAGGCTTACAAAATGATGTGGTTTTTTTATTTCAGTATATCATATTTAAATCGTTGTTGTTTTCCTTATCTATCCACTAGGTGGTAATTTGGTTTACGTTATCAATGTGAATTTTATGTTTTTTGACAATTCATTCAAAATTGCTCTTATCTTCCATTCCACAAATAAAACACCACACCCAGAGACAGTGTAATATTAAAGAGATATGTGTAAGGAATACAAATAATCCAGGGAAATGGTAAAAGCAAATTGGAGGCTAAGACTGAAATTTGGGGGTTTGCCTCCTGTTCGGTTCTATATACCACAACTTTTGGTGTTAAAAGTTTAACTCAGACCTTTAATTTATTATATGACTTTTGGTCACATCACTTATCTTTTCCACTTTTTAGCATTCATAGAATTTCAATGTTCACCTCTACGTAGATAAATTCAGACTTGCTAGGTCTGATTTCTCACTCTATTTTTATAACCTCCTATTTCCTGTGTCTATTTCAATTTTGGATATTCCCAATTCTCAAATGACAGTACACAAGAAGAGACCAACAATCAGGTTTGCATTCAAAGTTTGGAGACTAGCTTTGTTTGTTACCAACATACATGTAGAGCAAGTTCTACACAAGGTAGATTCTAAGAGACAGGTTGAGGGAATGCATTTCCATTTGCTTCCTGTTTCCTCCAGGTCAGTTAGTAGGAGAGTGGGAGGGGGCGACCTCCATTTTTCCCTCTACTGGGCTGGGGGTGGGACTTTGCAGAATTCAAGGCTATACCCAGAGCCACCATTGCAGCCTTCAACCTTCTGCTGCTTACAGGATCTGAGGTCCTACAGCAGGTCTGAACTTGACCCACTACCTCCTGTGGAGAAACTGCATCATGCTCAGAGATAAAAGTCATCATGTCCTCAAAACCAGGATCTTTCCTCACCATAATCGGTGTATCCTCTGTTGTCATATATGCTCGCAACTGTGCCCTTGATTATTTCAGCACACAACTGCCCAACCAAGGATTTTTATTGAAAACGATCATGTGGTCCTGCTTTTAATCATCCTTCCACTTTTTCATCCATCCATTCTTCCAACATCACTTTTATTGCATCGTTTTCTGGCCAGACTTCCTCAGTGCTCTACGGTTGCCTCTACAAGACTCAAGTTGGCTGTTTGGTCCTGATGCTAGTGTCCCTCTGAGTGCCACCTCTAGTCTTTCACATGAACTGCTTGTCACTCTCCTACTGGCATGCTGATGTCCCAATAACCCCCTGCACCTCCTCCCGGGACCACACCTTTTCACCAGCTGCTTCCCCTCCTGACTGCCAGTCCAGGTGAATTATCAGCATTGCTTTCCATTAACGAGCCCCTTAATCTCTGGGGCACCGTGGCTCTGCTTTTGTTTCACCTGTCTTGGCTATGGGCACAAAGCAGGAAATAATATATAATTCTCTTACAATCTCAGATATGGTTTTTTCACTTCAGGTACCAAAATGTTTCTAGCCAGGCTGATGTTCTGGTCAGGATTCTACCCTAGTGTGAAGGGAAAGCAGAGCTGGAAATGAGGTGAAAATCAGATGAGTCAGGCGGTGCATTTCCTGGGTTCCTGGCCCGGGAAACACACCAGGTACCAGGGAAGCCGTGCCCTTGAGTATTCTTTACCAAGCCTCTGGGGGATGGAGTCCACAGTGGGACAAGGAAGTCCAGACCTGATGCAGTGAACTCTTAGGATCCTCGCAGTCATCCTAGTCCTTCTGGTCAGGACTAGCGAGAGAGGCTTAGCCTGTAGGGTCAGGGCGCGGATGGCTGGTGTTCGGTGAGGCTTTTAAAAGTTCCATTCAAGACACTTTGTTAATGGGCTCGCAGAGGATGATGAGATCATGAGATCAACATAATAAAAATCAAGGCTATTTTAACTTTTAAAATATGCTCAACTTTTTGCATATGGCCACTTCTGGAGTGATTCCTATTCATTGATATTCATCCATCAATGAAAAAGAGATTCCTCTCTTAACCGTATGGCGGTATTTTACTGAGGAAGAATCTATTCCACAGTGACTCTTACTATAATAAATACCCACTCATTCTATTATTATAGACCAAATTCTAAGTTCCAAAGACATAATGTTTTCAAGTTACAGGCATTACATCATTATTCAAATACTAATAAACAATGGCTTCTGGCCAGAAAAGAATTTTGTTAAATCAATTGTCTCACTTGTAGTCCAGACCCCACTTGGGAATTGCTTTCAGGGCTTTTCCCTGAATCTGTGGGGCAAAGGTTGCAACTCAAGGAGCAAGGTGAACTTTTATCAGTAACTAACTCTGCAAAAGGCAATAAACACTTTCCTTTCCCAAAGCAATAGATAAATCACACTTGCTGTTCCTCCTCCACCCCTGGGGTCACGTCAGCTAGTGTTTGAGGTTTTGTTTGTTTGTTTACATATGTATGTATGCATTTATTTATTTGTATTATTGTCTTTTCAGGTCTAAGTATATTTTAGTGTTGTGGCCCATAGTTTGACTTATACACTCTACGCTTAAAAAGTGCTTTATGATTTTTCCAACTAAGTTCATTTAATAAGCAATTTGATTATCCCAGTAGCATTTAGAGGTGCTCAGAAATGACATGATTATACCCATTTCATACATGAGTTGACTGTGTCTGTCTCAGACATGGTAAGTGAATCACCATACCTACCCGTTACTCTGAGTCAATGCTCTTTCTTCTATTCACCCTGATTTCATTCTTTTCAAAGGCTGACTATTCGGGGATCCCCTTGTTTCAGGATGCTGGAAATCCCTTTTATCTTTGTTATAAGTAGGGAGTGAAATTCTCCAGACTTTCATTTAGGGAAGAAGAAGGAAACAAGAAGGTGGCTAGATATCCAGCTTGTCTTCCAGAATCCAGGAGATAAAACATTCAATCTGATTTCACTCTTTTATTATCCTGTTCTGTGCTGGATGTAATTAGGAATGGTACAAAGATGGAGGAAAATTAACATTAACGGGTTCCTACAGTATTTCAGGGAGAACACACTAGATTTATACTTTTTTTTTTTATAGTTTCTTGATCAGTTTAATCCTCCAGACAATTTATAAATAAGATATTACTTGTTCCCAACTTCCTTTTGAGGAAATAGTCTTCAGAGATGTTGAACTATTGATCCAAGATTGCACATCAGTAAATGGCAGGCAGGTGGTGACTCAAACGTCATTCACTCTAAATTCATTCTTTCTGGGACACGAGGCTGGACCAGCCTTGCTGCCAGTGACTGCCCCACCCCCTGCCGCCCATTATTTTCAACCCACCTGAAAGCCCTGTTCTCTATGGCACAGTAAAAGACAACTAAGAAAAGAACAACCCCTTTAGTAGAGGAGACTGGAAAGATAAGCATTCTTACTTATTTTAAATCTCTGAGCTCCTCGGAAATGGGTTATCAGAGTATTGTCCTTAATTTATTATTTGGATTTTTAATGAGATTCTTAATAGGGATAAGGAAACTGTTGTTTCCCTTCCTGAAAACTTACAGTTTTCTACTTTATGTGCCACTGGCATAACCTCTCCAATACTCACATCTGCCTTGGAAATGTTATTGGACAAGAGATCTTTATGGACAGAGCAGCTGAAGAAAATGTCTGCATCCAGTGGTGACAGATTAGGTCCCTGGGCTGAGTCTGCCACTGAAAAGAGCTAAAAATATTGGATAAAACACCAGAGTAGAAGAGGGTAAGGAGAAAGGAAATTAAAAAAGAGAGCAGATAACAGAAAAGAGGAAGAGAAAAGGTGAAATGAAAAGAGAACTGGCAAATATTTTGAGGCAAATAAACTTTAAAATTATTAAATAATTAGATAGTCTTAATTAAATATCCCTCTTACCCCAAAACAAAGGAAAGAAAATAAAGATCTCCTCTAAAAACAATCAATGTGAACTTGGCTGTCCGGATCCCACATTAAGTCTGTGTTGCTGATCTTTATATAAGTTTTAAAAACAAAAGATTTGTGAAACAAGTTCTAGAATCCCTTCCTAAAAAGTATTGATTTATTTACCTTGTTATTGGGGAACATTTCAAAGATAATACAAGGATAGTACAAGGATACACCTCATGTCATGGACCCTCCTGGATCTATCGCTCAACTTCATAGATAGCAAGTCACAGCCAGTTTTTCTTCATATAAACCCCTACTCTTTCTTCCCCAGATATTCGGAAGCAATTCCTGATGCCAAGGCAACTGCAGTCAATGCTTTCCTCTAAAGATAAGAAGTTTTACAAAATATAACCTCAACACCTTTATCCCACCTAAAATTTTATAATTCCTCGTGTCATCAAATATCCAGTTGGCGATCACCCCAGTAGTCTCAAAAGGTTTTAAACATTTCATTTTTACACGTGAGGGCTGTAGGCTGAGTTGTCAATCACTGGTTACAATATAAACAGCTCGTTAATCATCTTCTCTCTGTGATTCAAGCGACACTCACAGGAAATAGTTTGGTCAATACACACGGATCACAGGCCACAGGCGAGCTTTGAGAAGGAGGGTTGGTTATCCTCAGAAGACTGTGCCAACTCAACCTCACATTTTGCTTGTGAAGCAATGTGTGTAATTGTGCATAAACCCAGCTTCCTCCCAGTCCACTGCCCTATGCTTACCAATTGGATTTTGAGACATTAACCTCCTCTTGAAAATAAACACCCTTAATCTATTTACAGGCTGCTTGGTAGCATTTACATGTATTCCTCCACTTATGGCACATGCAAATATCTGTATCATTTCAGACTGTTTATGGCACTTTTGTACCAACAGTTTATGGTCATTCTAGATGGAATGGAACTGTGCAAAACTATTATGTCTGAACTTGAATCGCAGGATATGATTCAACAGGGATAAGGAAATAACAGGAACTGTTTGGATGAGCTCCTATAAAAACACTCAGCAATGGCTTTCTCTTTTTCTTTTTTTAAAATAAATAATCTTAAAATTCTAAAATCCTAAAATCTTCTGATTTTACTAGAGATACCTGTAATAATGATGATGATGATGATAATAATATTAAAATTTGAAATCAAGGCTAACCTGGAAGTAAGCTTATGGTAAGTTGTGCTTCATAAACCATGGCCTTTGGGAGTTAGTAACAGTTGGCTAAATACTCCTGAAATTCAGGCAAACAAGAACTGCTGGCAAATATAAATTAGGAAATTTACTGAAGCAATTCATGAGAAAGATAGAGAAAAATTCAAAGAAGCAGACAAATACCATTATCCTTAACTCTGCTTGGGATTTACCCACAAAATATCCATCTGTTACTCCTCAAACATACTCAGGTACGTAAGATGGAGAAGAATCTGCTTGTCTGAGAGCTGGGCTGTGTCCACACTACTGAACAAAAGCCTGTCTCCTTCCATCCTTCCCACACCTCACAAGCTCTCGGGTATAAACTATTTGGTGGGCTTGGTCTCAATTTAAAGGCAGGAAGCACTTTGTAGGCATTTGAGCAACAAAGCAATCATTTTCATTTTAAGCTGTTATGGCACTGAAATATTAATATGAAGCCCATTTAGAAAAGATTAGATTCTGGAGATCATTGAGAGTGGGCGAGTCAAGTGACCTCCCTGGGTGGTGTTTCAAAATCCATGACTAGTTACTTATTCAAAGTTTCAGTTAAATGGGCTATCATTCTGAACTTCTACTGATTCAGATTCTCCAAAATGGAAATCTGAATATGTAAAATTAAAATATTATACAATATGTGAAATACACACATTGGTCAGATTTTCCCAGCCATGAACTGATTTAAATTCGTTTTTTGAAAAAATATTATCTTTAAAGAAACTTTCAAAATGAATGAATCCTTTCCCCCAAGAAATCACATAAAAGAGAATTGTGGCAAATGATATTTGAAAAGAAAATTTTAAATTATATCTCATTGAAAGTCACACATTTCTTTTGAATAATTACTTTAGGTAAAGGATAGATTTGTGGATTTTTAAGTACTTTACATCGTTTTAATGTAATTTAAAATTTATAGACAGTAAAATCCACTCTTCTTTTGTGTACAGTTTTACAGTTTTTGGCAAATGTATAGAGTCGTGTAATCGTCATCATAATCAAGTTATGAAACAGTTCCTCATCCCCCAGCAGCGCAGTGGTTACAAATCTTCCTGCCAATGCAGGGGACACGCGTTTGAGTTCTGGTCCAGGAAGATCCCACATGCCCCGGAGCAACTAAGCCCGCGTGCTGCAGCTACTGAGCCTGCGCTCGGGAGCCCGTAAGCCACAACTACTGGGGCCTACGCACGTGGAGCCCATGCTCCACAACAGGAGAGGTCACCTCGGTGGGAGGCCTGCACACAGCAGCAGGGAGTGGCCCCTGCTCACCGCAACTGGAGAGAGCCCACGTGCAGTGGCGAAGACCCAATGCAGCCAAAAATAAATAAATAAATATATTAAAAAAAAAGAGTATAGTTGATTTACAATGCTGTGTTTCAAGTGTACAGTAAAGTGATTAGGTTATACACACACACGCACACACACACACATATATTCTTTTTCAGATTCTTTCCCATTATACTTTATTATAAGACATTATATAGTTCCCTGTGCTACAGTTGGTCCCTGTTGTTTATCTATTTTATATATAGTAGTTTGTATGTGTCAGTCCCAAACTCCTAATTTATCCCTCCCCCCTCCTTTCTCCTTTGGTAGCCATAAGTTTGTTTTCTATGTCTATGAGTCTATCTCTGTTTTGTAAGTAAGTTCATTTGGATTATTTTTTAAGATTCCATGTATAAAGTGATATCATATGGTATTTGTCTTTCTCTGTCTGACTGACTTCACTTAGTATGATAATCTCTACGTCCATCCATGTTGTTGCAAATGGCATTTCCTTCTTTTTTATGGCTGAGTCGTATTCCACCGTATATAAGTACCACATTTTCTTTATCCATTCCTCTGTCAACAGACATTTAGGTTGTTTCCATGTCTCATCTATTGTAAACAGTGTTGATATGGACACTGGGGTGTGTGTATCTTTTCGAATTAGAGTTTTCATCTTTTCTGGATATATGCCCACGAGTGTGATTGCTGGATCATACAGTGATTCTATTTTTAGTTTTTTAAGGAACCTCCATAGTTTTTTCCATAGTGTCTGCACCAATTTACATTCCCACCAACAGTGTAGGAGGGTTCCCTTCTCTCCATGCCCTCTCCACCATTTATCATTTATAGAGTTTTTGGTGATAGTCATTTTGAACTGCGTGAGGTGATACCTCATTGTAGTTTTGATTTGCATTTCGCTTTGATTTGCATTTCTCTAATAATTAGTGTTGATGAGCATCTTTTCATGTGCCTGTTGGCCATCTGTATGTCTTTGGAGAAATGTCTATTTAGGTCTTCTGCCCATTTATTGATTGGGTTGTTTGGTTTTTTAAAAAATTAAGCCGTATGAGCTGTTTGTATATTTTGGAAATTAATTAATTAATTGTAAGTTGCATTGTTTGCAAATATTTTCATTGCCAGTCACTGGTTGCCTGCCCCAAGGAACTGTGCGAGAAGTGAAAAGTTGAGGAGTGGCCTACAAATCCAGAGACACAGCTATAAAGATCTAGCAACATGCACGGCTGCCAGCATCTTTGCTTCTCATCCTCTGCCTCTGCTTTTATTTATTTATTTATTTTTTGCGGTACGCGGGCCTCTCACTGTTGTGGCCTCTCCCGTTGCAGAGCATAGGCTCCGGACACGCAGGCTCAGCAGCCATGGCTCACGGGCCCAGCTGCTCTGCGACATGTGAGATCTTCCCGGACCGGGGCACGAACCCGTGTCCCCTGCATCGGCAGGCGGACTCTCAACCACTGCGCCACCAGGGAAGCCCTGCCTCTGCTTATTTTTTGTTGTGGAACTAAATGGGCAGAGCTTCAAATATGTCCCACCCTCTGATTCTGAGACTCAGCACACTGTTGAAAGAGCAGCACAACGTGTCCTTGGGTCATTTTACCTCCTTTGGACGACTGTGGGGTGCAGGCGGTTTGGGTTGGTAGATTAACAGAGGCTGAATTCAGTGGGGAATAGGATGCTGTTTCTCCTACCCACAGCCCAGGGCTGTGCCCTCGCCCATGGGCGGGACTCCTGGTCAAATGCCAATAAATATGAACCCCTAGGAATATTCTTAAGCCCATAAAAAATATTTTGTTTCTTTTTCTCGGCTAATTGCCCTATGTAGAAACTCAAGTATGATATTGTAAAGAGTGTTGAGAGTGGACATCATTGTCTTTTTCCTGATCTTAGCGGAATAACATTCAACCATTAAGTATAATGTTAGCTGTGGAATTTTCGGTTGATTCTTTTATCAGGTTTAGAAAATTCCCTTTCATTCCTAGTTCGTTGAGTGTTTTTATTGTGAAAGACTGTTGGATTTTGTCAAATGCTTTTTCTGCATCTACACTGTAGTTGTACACTTCTGTACTGCATTGATTGACTTTCGGATTTCAAACATAACTTGCATTCCCAAGATAAATCTGACTTAGTCATGGTCAGGTTTTGCTTTGTGCCTCTGTTCTTAGGTGCATATAAGCTTATAATTGTTATGGCTTCCTAATGGATAAGCCCTTTTTTCATAATAAAAATTCATTCTTTGTCTACAGTAAGAATTGTTTTTTCTGAGAGTCTATTTTGTCTGATATTAGCATAGCCATTCCACATTCCAGGTCTTTGGTAACTGCTTGCATGGAGTATCTTTCCTCTCCTTTTACATTTCACATAATAAGGAAGGACTTATTTATGCACTTGGCTATTTGTTTATGATTTTTTTCTTTAAGATTTTTACAATTTTAAAAGATTTTTCGATTTTTAAAAAGATTTTGAGGGGGAGTTTTTGACCATTTTTCCTTCAGATATTCTTTCTGGTCCCTTACCTCTCTCTTCTTCTTCTTGGACAACCATTTTCTACATGTTCATTTGCTGAGTGATGTTCTACAGCTCTCTGAATATCTCCTATTTTTTAAAAGTTGTTTTTCCTTTTATTCCTATATTTCAGATATGATCATTTCAACTGATCTCTCTTCAGGTTTACTGAATCTCTCCTCTGCCAGCTCAGATATTCTTTTGAGCCCCTCTAGCGTGCTTTTCCATTGTAGTTACTCTACTTCCCAATTACAGAATTTCTATTTGGTTCTTTTTCATAATCTCTGTATCTTTCTATATGGTGATATATCATTCTCATGCTGCCCTTTAATTCTTTAAACATAGTTTCCTCTAGTTCATTAGACATATTTATAACAGTTTAATTAGAGTCTTTGCCTAGGAAACCCAACATCTGTGTTTCCTCAGGGACTGTTGTGATGATTACTTTTTTTCTTTGCATAGTCCATATTACAGACGCTTGGGGAAATTTGATCACCAAGTGGATATTTGAAGATACTAGTAAATATAAAATTATGAATTGTTATTGTTAAGTGAATCCACGTGTAGGATTGTTATGTCTTCTTGGTAAATTAACACTTTGTCCTTTTGTAATGTCTCACTTTATCCCTTTAATTTTTCTTTTCCTAAAGTTCACTTAGTGTAATATTAATATAGTCACTCCAGCTTTCTTTTGCTTAGTGTTTGTATGATATATCTCTTCTATCTCTTTCTACCCGGTTCACTTCTTCTCTGTATCATTATACTTACAGTGGGTCTCTTGCAAACACCATGTATTTGAGTTGTTAACATTTTTTAAATCTGGTTTTTCAATCTTTAGCTTTCACTTGGTGTGTTTAGATGATTTAAATTGAGTGTAATTATTGATTTTGGGGGGCTTCTACCCTTTTGTTATTTCTTTTCTGAGGGTCACCTCTGTTTTTTGTTTCTCTGATTCTTCTTCCTTGCTGTAATGGACTGAATGTTTGTGCACTCCCCCCACCCCCCAAAATTCATAGGTTGAAGCCCTAAGCTCTAATATAACTGTATTTGGAGACAAGGGCCTTTATGGAAGTAATTAAGGTTAAATGAGGTCATAAGGGAGGGGTCCTAATCCAATGGAATTAGTGCACTTGTAAGAAGAGACACTGGAGAGCTCGGTCTCTCTCCCTTTCTCCACAGGCACACAGAGAAGTGGTCCTGTGAGCACACAGTGGGATGGGGGCCGCCTGCAAGCCAGGGAGAAATCTCTCACCAGAATGGAGTTTGCCAGCACCTTGATCATGGACTTCCAGCCTCCAGAACTGTGAGAAAAGAGATTTCTCCTGCTTAAGGCCCCCAGTCTGTGGTTCTGTTATGGCAGCCCAGGCAGAGCAATCCATTTGCCTTCTTATTTTTTTGTTCCTTTGAATATTTTCTATTATTCATTTTAACATATTTATTTTTTTAGGAGCATGTCTTTTCATTCTTTAAAAATGGTCAATCCATGGGATCAAAATATATATGTCTAACATCACAATTTTCTTCGAGTTAATATTTTATTCCACCAAGTCAAACATAGAAGACTTAGAACCAAGTAGAACTGTTTAGACTCCCCTTGATGTTATAGTTTCCATGTGTCTTACATCTCCATAGATTGAACCCTCCCCAGGCAAGGTTAGAATTTTTACTTTCCAAAGTCATACATATTTTAAAGATTTTAGCAGTGGAAAACGTTCCTTTACTTTAGCACAGATATTTACTATGTCTGTTGCTTTTCCTTCATTCTAGAATTGTGAAGATTCCTTCTGATATCGTTTCTCTTCAACCTAGAGGTTTTTAGATTTTTTTTTTTAACAGCTCTTCTGCAGAAGATAAGTTATGTTAGATGTATTCTATCTGAAACTGCATTCTGCATAGTAGTCACCGTCATCTTATGCCTTTCTTGTGTCTCACCACAGTGGGCTCTTTCTTTCGTATTCTTTATATTTATAGGCAAAATATGCAAACTTTATCCTTGAGAGTCCTGCTCTGCTGCTTTCTTTCCCTCATCTTAGTTCTAGTATCATACAATTCAGTAATTCCTGTTGATTTAACACATACGCATTTCTCAGATATACCTGTTCTTTTTCATTCTAAATGACACTGCAAAATAAAAAATCTGGAAGGTATCTCTACTTCCATTCTTGCCCCTCTCAAACCTATCAAACACACAAGCACCTCTATAATATTTCTTAATTTGAAATTTACCCAAGTCTTCTTATTCTTAAAACCTTTCAGTGGCTCCCTCTTGACTACAGGATAAAATGCAAAGCCTTAACATGGTATCAAGTTTTATAAATGCATCATAATTCCATTGCCCCTAATAGGCAATATGCTTCTTGAAGTCATGGCTTGTGTTGCATTTTCCTTTTTTGGGGGGGATCCTCAACACGTAATATAATTATTGGTATAATGTAGATACTTACTAGTATTTCCTGAGCTGAAAATCTTGTCTTTTCCCCAAGTTTTACCAATAATACAAGTACACCTAATTTATGGCAGTTAATGTATCCTATTTTCCAGTCCAATTGTTTTTGTCCACTTACATGTTTATACACCTTAATAAACTCTAAGTTGTCTTAATACAGAAACTTCCTCTTTATTTACTGCACTTTGCCTACAGTAGTCGGGGTCTTCCCTTATAACTATTTGACAATCAATACATAGCTTGTAATTATATAATGAAATAAAAGCAGACATTCAGGGATACATTTCTTTTGAAATTGTAAAGGTTCCTTCTTTTATAAAAATTTATTTATTTATTATTTATTTATTAATTTTTGGCTGTGTTGGGTCTTTGTTGCTATGTGTGGGCTTCCTCTAGTTGCAGCAAGCGGGGGCTACTCTTCATTGTGGTGCGCAGGCTTCTCATTTTTTTTTTTTTTTTTTTTTTTCGGTATGCGGGCCTCACTGTTGGTGGCCTCTCCCGTTGCGGAGCGCAGGCTCCGGAAGCACAGGCTCAGTGGCCATGGCTCACGGGCCCAGCTGCTCCGCGGCATGTGGGATCTTCCCAGACCGGGGCACGAACCCGTGTCCCCTGCATTGGCAGGCGGATTCTCAACCACTGCGCCACCAGGGAAGCCCCAGGCTTCTCATTGTGGTGGCTTCTCTTGTTGTGGAGCACGGGCTCTAGGCACATGGGCTTCAGCAATTGCAGCATGCAGGCTCACTAGTTGTAGCGCATGGACCTAGTTGCTCCGCCGCATGTGGGATCTTCCCAGACCTGGGCTCGACCCCATGTCCCTTGCAATGGCAGCCAGATTCTAAACCACTGTACCACCAGGGAAGCCCCCAAGATTCCTTCATTATTTCATTCATGGTCATATTATTATATGATATATTTTTATATGGATAGTGTTTTCCTCAGTAGTGTAATATGAGTAATTAATTGTTTTTTCAAAATCACAATTAAGAAGGCAGAAATGGCACATATGTGACATATTTCATATTTCAGAATATAACTCATCATATTCTCCAATCTGTTGATTTGCCAATGTAAAAAATATATATCTGTTAGATAACAAAGTGAAAAATAGTAAATTACCCCTGCTGAAACATAACTTAGTGATCACCAAGGCTATACATTCTGACATCATATGACATCAAAACCTTTTTTTGGGGGGGAGGGAGGGTATGCAGGCCACTCACTGTTGTGGCCTCTCCCGTTGCGGAGCACAGGCTCCGGACGCGCAGGCTCAGCGGCCGTGGCTCACGGGCCCAGCTGCTCCGGGGCACGTGGGATCTTCCCAGACCGGGGCACGAACCCGTGTCCCCTGCATCGGCAGGTGGACTCTCAACCACTGTGCCACCAGAGAAGCCCGACATCAAAATCTTTAAATAAATATCCCTTAATAGACATTCACGGATACTTGCTAATTATAATATTTTCTAAAAATAATCGGAAAACTTATTTTTTGAACATATAATTAAATAAAGAAAATAGTTTGTAAGAACTTTGATCTTGCTTTGGTTGGAGGTTAATTTTCTCTTTTAAACATTGATGTCTATACTCATCTTGACATTCACCTTGTGTTATCATGTGGCACATCTGCCCAAGGACATGGTGCTTCTTGATCCAAGGTCATTCCTGGAGTGCTATAATTGCCTATGAAGCCTGTAGGGGAAGCAGAAGAAAGAGAAAGCGAACAAACAATTTGAGTTGGTGGACCACTGAGTGATCAAAGGATTCGCATTAGGCTTAAAGGAGGAATTCCAGCACCGGCCAACTTTTGGCCAAGAACTTAAAAATGAAATAGAAGGGTGTGGATGGAAGATCTGAAGTTTCCAGGGACACAGATCAGGTGATTTACTGTGAGAACCAAACATAAAAAAGAAAAGGGAACAAGAATTTAATTGAGCCAAATTTTCTTTTCTTTTGTCCTTAATTTTCCCCAGATGTGTTGACTTCTCTTCCTTTTTCTCCTTTTGAGTCACACACTTTACACCCACACATACACACACAACACACACTTACACACACTGTAAACACACTCATTCATCATCTTATTCTTGGCTGTATTATTATCGACAATCCTGGAAGTATATATATTGATTTACTTCAACCCAAAGAAACAAAATTAGATATTTTAGTAAAATTATAAGCCAAAAAACCAGAATTGAGTAGTAGATATCCCAGTTCTCGTAAAGGATTTAGATATTTTATACTATTAATTATAGATATGAAATTATATAACCCAAGAGCTTCATAAAGCTGCAGCTGTTATAATTTCACACGTCCCAGTGGTACTAACTTCAAGATGCTAGGTTGCTTCAGAGAAGCTTCCCCGGAACTGACTCATACAAAAGAGCTGGAAGGGGGTCAGCTTGACCCTTACAAAATGAACTGGAAGGGCTTCCCTGGTGGCACAGTGGTTGAGAGTCCGCCTGCCGATGCAGGGAACAGGGGTTCGTACCCCGGTCCGGGAGGATCCCGCGTGCCGCGGAGCGGCTGGGCCCGTGAGCCATGGCAGCTGAGAGTGTGCTCCGCAACGGGAGAGGCCGCGGCGGTGAGAGGCCCGTGTACCACACACAAAAAAAACCAAAAACAAAATGAACTGGAAAACTGAGTCAATTAAGGGTCATTCAGGATAAAGTTTTCCACAATCTATTCAATAAGAAAGTCAGTTTTAGGGGACAATCTATGCAAACTGTGGGATTGGTAGTCTGCTGAATTGTCCTGCAGTAGGTATATGAAGAGAGAGGATGGGCAACATTTAGTGGAAAATGAATAGTGTGTCGGCGGCTCACATCCAATGCTTGCAGCAGCCAGGTACCTCGAATGCTGCTGGCTGCAGAGGGACACGACTCTGCCCCATATGTTCATCTTGACAGTTTGAAATATTTTTATTAAAGTCTCCCCTCCACACTCTAACAACTTCAAGTATGAACATATCCTTTACTTCTCTGGCTTTTTGTCCTCACTTCCATACTCTTTTTTCCATTTTTCTAAAGTTTTCCTATCAAGTGATGTTAAGAGGGTTCTTGAAAAATGAATAATATTAAGCTCAGGAAGAAGTACATTTATTTAAAGATATTGATGTGCCAGGCATTATACTCACCACGATACATAATCTAGGACATTATATGAAGAGGGTATTATTATCTGAATTTTAAAAATAAGGAAATAGGGCTTCCCTGGTGGCGCAGTGGTTGAGAGTCTGCCTGCCGATGCAGGGACACGGGTTCGTGCCCCGGTCCGGGAAGATCCCACATGCCGCGGGGCGGCTGGGCCCGTGAGACATGGCCCTTGAGCCTGTGCGTCTGGAACCTGTGCTCCACAATGGGAGAGGCCACAGCAGTGAGAGGTCCACATACCACAAAAAACAAAAAAACAAAAAAAACAAAAACAAAAACAAAAAAATAAGGAAATAGAGACATACAATTATTAATTAGTTCAAGTTTTAAAATACAAAAAGAGTAAAACTGGTGACCAGGCCCTTTGTGATCTGGTCTCTGCTAACCTCCTCAGTCTTGTCTTGAATAGTTTACCATCTATGTATTATGATCTGTGATGATGCAAAAACAAATTTACATTATGAAGGAAGCTGACTGAGAATATTCCGTCAAGAGATGACAAGGAGATATTAATTGTATGTCATTTAAAATGGGTCAAGTGTACTTCCCTGGTGACACAGTGGTTAAGAATCCACCTGCCAATGCAGGGGACACGGGTTCGAGCCCTGGTCCGGGAAGATTCCACATGCTTCGGAGCAACTAAGCCCACGCTCCACAACTACTGAATCCCATGCACCTAGAGCCCATCCATGCTTCACAACAAGAGAAGTCACCACAGTGAGGAGCCCGCGCACCGCAACGGAGAGTGGCCTTCGTGCGTCGCAACTAGAGAAAGCTCACACACAGCAATGAAGACCCAACACAGCCAAAAATAAATAAATAAATAAATTTATTTAAAAAATAAATAAAATGCATCAAGTGTCTTGGATATGCTCTAGTTTAGTTAATTATTTTTATATTTGTGAATATAAGAATAACACAAGGACTTTTGGTCTGTCCCATGAAACCTTGGTCTTTTCAACTCTAATTTTTCTTTATAGTCTGAAGTTCAGTAACTTTCCAGTCTCTTACCAGGATTTTATTTGTGTTTTTGTGTTCAGAAACCCAGTGCTCACTGTCTATGTGAATAACTATGCTCAGTTTCTTTGCCTCTACTTTCCAGTCCCCACACTCTATTCATTAAACTCACTACAGATTCCAATTAGGTTTCTGTTTTTTTTTTTTTTTTTTTTTTTTACAAATCTTGCTTGCCACTAGAAAACACATGAGAGTAAAAACATCAAGTGCAAAACGAAACAAAACAAAAAGTAAAACTGGAATTTGGACTCATGTTATAGGATGCCAGATGTCAACTTGTAATCCCTAAACCATATAATTAATTTTAAACCACACGGATTAGAAATAAAATAATTTAACTGTTAAAATGTCAGCAAGAAATATGATTTTAAGCCTATGCTCATGCCTCTATCAACAAAAGATATATTTACCAAGTACATGGGAATAAATAAAATAATAAATTAGATAATTTTCAGGATAATTAGAGGACAAGTTCAATGACACATACATTATATTCCTAAATTATATAAAAGAATTTAAAAAGTAAAGTATACATTTTGTCTGTTTTAGGTATATGGATACCTTCAGGACATATATCCTCAGGTCTCTCCTAATGTGAGTTAAAACCTCATGGGTTCTAGTCAATCTAAGTGTAATATACCTCCCTCCCATTGCCGCCAGCCGCGGCGGGTCCTCAAAGTGCAACAACAATCGACGAGAGGGGGTAGGGAACTGAACGTACCAAGGTATAGGATCAGAAGGGCACAAGCAACTGATGGTTGCAAGACAAGTTTAACGACAAAGCGTAGCCGTATATATACCCCTAAAGCAGGGAATTTGCTTAGTCATGCCTTATCGGCATCAGCTGGTTAATTGGCTTCTCTGCTTAGTCACGCCTTTATCGGCATCAGCTGGTTGATTGGCTTCTCGGCTTCTCCCTCAAAGGCACCAATTTCCCCTCCAGGGTTGCTTTTCCTAGCTTTAGGGAACAACCAGGGACTCCCAGTAACTGAGCAGGTCCCTGGAGCGATTTGGCCAAAGGCCATCTCCTTTTTTACGTTCATACCATAAAGTCCAGGATGCAGACCAAGGAGAGTACAATCGGGCCCTGAGGCTTATGAGGGTCTTAATGGCGCCTTCCTCAGAGGGCAATGCTCACCACATTTCCCCCTCTTTTATTTTTTAAAGCTTGATAATGCAATTTCAACCCATACACCTCCTGACGAAGAGCGGCGAGACGGCCAACAATAAAGCGTAATAAATAAGGTAAGTCAATTAACATCAACAATACACATGACCCCACGGTAATCAATCCTGTGAGTCCATTTTGAAACCAATGCATTGAGTTTAACCATTGAAGCTGATCCAAGAGTCCTTGAATTAATTGTTGGGGCCCGTCTTCTTGTAGATGAGCTTCTTGAATTGCTTGTATTTCTGCATTAAGTTTTTGTATGTTCAAACTAATGTGTCCATCAGTCCATACACTTAAAAAATGCATTTTTACTTTGTTCCAATCCCAGTCAGTTTCATTATAAGCGTGTTGAGTCACACAAATCCAAGTATATTTAGCATGGCAAATCAAACGCATTTTCAATTTTAAAGCCATAATTTGGTCTCCTAAACCTATGAGAGCATTTTTTAACTCATCAACCTCAGTTTTTAGTTGAGTATCAATATGACTTTGTAATGCTAATGCAATACTGGTATTTTTAGACAATTGATTAACATAATGTGCTTGTTGTACAGTTTTACTTAATGCTAAACTGGCAGTAGTGGCTGTGGCTGTTAAAGCGGCTAAGGCTAATATGCTACATATTAATATTCCAATGAATCGTTTAGGTCTTTTTAAAGCTTCAGATAATTCTAGCCAAGCTTGTATGCTAGTACTATGATACCATGGTTCAGAAATATTTACAGGCAGCATTACATAGGAAGGTTGTTTTAACATCATAACAGAAAAAGTTCCTTTCATAGGCAGAATGCAAGTACTAAAAATACAATTCTGACAAGTTATATTATATCCTAAGGAACCAGAAGTAAACACAATCTGTAAATCTCCTATTAGCAAGGCATATGAGGGTGTAACACAAGTAATAACTGGTTGAAAAGAATAAGACAATGCAAACTTCCCAAAATCCCAATGCTTATAAAAAACCAAACTATTATCAGTAACAGAAACTGAAGAAATTAGAATGGTACCATTATTATAATTTAAGGTGCACCAGATTTGAGAATTCAAAATCAGATTGGGGAAAATCAGAAGGAAAAAAGGAGGGAAACGTCAAACTTGTAACAGCTTTAACTACCTTTAAACTATGGCCGGCCAGTAAAGTCCCTTGTCCTCCTACATATACTTCAACACAAAAATAGTATCTTTACCAGTCTCATTCTTTCCATTTTTGTTATTGTTGCCCTGTGAAATCATTATTTCTAGAACAGCAAGAAGATGTAAAGCTTTCTCAGCTTGGTAGGTTAATATATACAGGTCTACGAGCAAAAAACACACTGCTTGGGCAAATTTTTCTTCAAAAGGTTCTATGAACTGATAAAGTTTTTCACCAACGGATATGGCTTCTGTATACTGTCGGACATGATACAGGATGACTGCTTGATTGTAATACAACATACTGTTTTCAAGATCATCTAGTCCATCCATTTCTTCAACAGCCGAGTGCACCTGATTCTTCAGTTGGTTAAGTGTCTGTCTTAAACTATCTGTTGTTGTCTGGTTACTTTTGAAAAACTCAGCTACTGCCGTATTCAAAATTATTTTATAATCGTCTTTGTTTATATCTTGTAGGCAGGCAAAATGTTACAGACAGACATCATAATTTCCAGCTATGAAAGCCTGGAAAGCACTGGTGGACAACTCCTTCTCTTGATCAGTGATTTCAGGTCGCTTCTTGGATACTTCTTGTCCCATATTTTTTTACTTCTGACTATTGCCCCGAGTTACTATCAACTTTACTATGTGGCCACACTTTCACTCTTCACTTCGGGGATTCACCTACCGAGATTCAGATGTCCCTCTTATCAAGTCCCTGTTCGGGCGCCACTTGCTGCCAGCCGCGGCGGGTCCTCAAAGTGCAGCAACAATCGACGAGAGGGGGTAGGGAACTGAACGTACCAAGGTATAGGATCAGAAGGGCACAAGCAACTAATGGTTGCAAGGAAAGTTTAATAACAAAGCATAGCCATATATATACCCCTAAAGCAGGGACTTTGCTTAGTCACCATCTTATCGGCATCAGCTGGTTAATTGGCTTCTCAGCTTAGTCACGCCTTATCGGCATTAGCTGGTTGATTGGCTTCTCGGCTTCTCCCTCAAAGGCACCAATTTCCCCTCCAGGGTTGCTTTTCCTAGCTTTAGGGAACAACCAGGGACTCCCAGTAACTGAGCAGGTCCCTGGAGCGATTTGGCCAAAGGCCATCTCCTTTTTTACGTTCATACCATAAAGTCCAGGATGCATACCAAGGAGAGTACAATCGGGCCCTGAGGCTTATGAGGGTCTTAATGGCGCCTTCCTCAGAGGGCAATGCTCGCCACATCCCATGATATAGCAAATTTGCTAATGATGGTCTCACTGTTTCTACTCTTGCTTTCCCACAGGCTGTTCTCACACATCATTCAGGATCTTTCTGGAATATAAGCCAAGTAATTTTCTCTCCTA